>NC_134569.1:107878982-107976482 GCF_050947875.1 Dermacentor variabilis
GCGAAGGCGAAGAAGTTGAAGAGGGCTCTGGTGATGTGAGAGGATGTCGGGAGTGGAGAACGTGGGGGGGGGGGGGGGGGGTGACAGTTGTTGTAGTTGGGCGACTGCACGGGTCTCCTACTTAGCGTAGCGGCGTCTGGCACGTGGGATGGCATCCGCGGTCGCCACGGGTAACCGGGGCCGCACCCGCCGCCACCGTCGCGCCGACAGTAATCACCTTCATTAGTTTCACCGACGGTTCGCTTAACGGGATTACGTCGCGTTCGTCTTCGTCGGGCCTTCTTCCTGAGGCACGGGCCTCTTTCATCCGATGGGTGGGTGTGGGTGCGCACGCCCAAGGGCCGGCCACTCCGTGGCTCGCTAGGACTCAGACCCCACGGTGTCTCTGTTCGCCGCAATCCCAGGGCGCAGAAACGGACCAAGGCGTGGCGCAGCGCGCGTCGATGTCTTGTTGCAGCTGCGCTCGTCTGTCCGGTTCAGAGATGAGTGAGCTTCCGAGTTTCAGTTGACTGACGTCCTCATCCCCCTATGGTAGCTCGACCTGAAGCCAGCGCTGTCTCTCCAATTAACTAGTCTCTGCGTTTCAGTAATGACCCTCCGCCTTATTTCTCTCGAGCAGATGATAAATATCCTGCGACACTGCGTCTACAGGCAAAGGCGCAAAGGTTGGCGGCTCCGAATCTCAAGCACAAAGGGGAAAAAAATTGCGCTATGCACATGAAACAGTGAATTTCGTCCAGTGCCTGATATTGTTCGCGGAATTTCTTTGCGGAGCCCGTATTAAAAATTCACAGTTGTCAGTGTGTTCAGGTGTTTTCGCTTTCTTTAAACACGCCGAGGATGCGAAGTAACTGTGCTGTAACTAACTTCAGCGGATAGAGAAAGCTTATGTCGCAAATGGCTACAACAGCGGAATCACCGAGGAACATTGCTTAAGTGTAAGTTCTTGCTCAGGGCTGGCTCCGATTTCCTTGTTCAAAATACACATGAAACGCCTTAATGCACCCATAGACAACGACTGGATCAATTTGAATAAAAGTTGTTGTATTGAAGAGAGAAAGCTACAGTCTATACCAACTTTTAGAAGAAAAATTTGTATTTATGACTCCGACTGTATCGCAAAGGTGCCAAAAACCGATAATTTCTGCGCACAACAAAAATAAATGTATAAGCGCAAACCTTACCACGCCGCAACTCTGCCCGAAAAATACACATATTTTATATCTGTAAATGCCGTGCGTTCGATCGTATGAAACTGACAAATGTGATGCATTATAGTTCACAGCTTAGGTAAAATTATTACATTGTTTGCGTGAGCTTTTTAATAGTTCTGCTCCCAAGTCTGGAGCAGATTTTAGAAGAGTATGTGATGTATCAAGATTATCTGCTTCATTTGTAAGACTAGATGCAGTATACCGACATATATAAATTATCGCTCAGTTATGCAAGCTTCTTTCTTTTAATGCGATTCGCATTTTCCGGGGGGTTATTTATCTCCCTGTTTATCTACCTATCTATCTGACCATTGTCCCTCAAACCTGGCTCTCTGGGTAGTTCACTGTCGAGTGGGTAGCGCGTTGGGCTGCTGCCCGTAGGCAACGGGATTCGAAAGCAACCGTCGGACTAACTTGGATCACTATAGGTATGTTGCACTCTGTATTTACGTGCCATTCTCCAACTAACCTCTTTGACGTCAACATGGGTCACCGGGGATGCGCAACTGGCTACGCGACACGGGTGGGTATCGCTCTTCAATGGATCTCTTTCACAGTAGTTTGAGGCGCTGTCGACGTTCCACTCGCTCTGCGATGCTCTTCAGTGAACCTATTCTTGGGTCACCGGGTATCATGCTAGCAGGTGCGTGCCAGTCTTAAGTGAATGTCTCTGACGTCAACGTTGGTAACTATTGGTAAGTACCACTAAGAATTGCCGCTCTATAATGACAAAAGAAAAGGTGCTTTCGATTTCTCCGATACTCGGCGGTAACGAAACGGCGCCGAGCGTAGACTTTACGGCAGCTCCGGTAGACGGCGCAATGTGTGCAGTGGGGAGTAGCGTGCAGTAGCAGTAGTGCGGCATGCAAGTGAACCCGGCTGCATTTCGACCCACCGAATTTACCGTCAAAGAACCTTCGAAATTTCTCCCGAGCTGGGTTGCATTGCATGAACCCACTTCACAGGGGTTCCTCAAGGACAACAGCCTTTAGCACGCTGTGCCGCAAACGCGCTGTTTATGCGCCGCTTTTTAGTGAACGTCTTTCACGCTCACGCTTTAGCGAGCGGCCCCGCGAACGCATTGGGCATGCGCCGCTCTTCGATGCACGTCTCGCCGAGTTGGGTCACTGAGTGCGTGGCTTCCGCTGCGCGGCCAGAGCGGGATCAACTCGTAGCGTTCGCACGCAATGGTGCGGACTCCTCGGCAGCACTAATATAGATTTCGCAGCGTGTCCAGAGGAGGCCCGAGAAAGGATGCGTTTCTCAGCGCATGCACCGGTGCGCCGTGCACTTCGGAGACCAAGCGCCGGCTTCGCGGCGGCGGCACTAGATGGCGCAGAGTGTCCACGGAGAAGCCCGTTAGAGGAGTCCCGCTGCAGCACACACATCATGCATAACTACTTTTGACGGTGGCAATACGTTGTGTAGCTACATTGATTCAATGCTAAACTAATTAATGTCGACAGTCATCGTAACATAAATTGTGCCGGTTTTCCTTTTTAGTTTTTTTTTGCGTTTGGTATTTTTGTAGAGTATGTGACGAGTCAAATAAAAAAGATCTACTCCCAAAAGTTAGTAGCCTTCAACATTTTTTCTTTCTTTCTTTTAGATCCGACAAGAAGGAACATTAAACATTTATTGAAATCCACGAATGTTGTGTGGTGTATGGTGTCCTCGCTCCAGAACCTCGGTGGGTCTTGCTGCCGTCGTCGCCCGGTCTACCAGCTGAAGCTGGTACCCAGGACAAGGGCTGGCCAGCTCCTTCTCTGTCTGTCTGTCTGTCTGTCTGTCTGTCTGTCTCTGTCTGTCTGTCTGTCTGTCTGTCTGTCTGTCTGTCTGTCTGTCTGTCTGTCTGTCTGTCTGTCTGTCTGTCTGTCTGTCTGTCTGTCTGTCTGTCTGTCTGTCTGTCTGTCTGTCTGTCTGTCTGTCTGTCTGTCACTGCATGTAAGAGGGATCAGGAAGTACGTCTAAGGTGGGGTTACGCTGACACTCCCATGGAAGGTGGTAGAGCAAGCCCACAAGAACTGGTTTGGTGGATGCCGAACTAAATGATTTCTTCGTTCCCAGGAGCACCATATGTAAAGCTTCCTCAAAGTGCAGCATCTGCTTCAGGCAAATGGGAAATCTGCCTTGCACTCAGTGTAGTTGGGCTGAGGTTTGAGTCGAGGCGCGTTTGGTGAGAATAATGCACTTAACACTCCGAATCTGTTCAAGGGCCAGCAACTAGATTTTTTTAACCTGTTGGTAAAGCTGCCGTAGAATAATTAGCAATTACACAGGTATGCAAAAAAATATACGCAAGCAAAAATGGTTTTTATTTCTTTTCATTCTTGTACTGGAAATATACGCAAGAATCATGTATTACTAGGTGTACGCAAGAATCATGTATTACTATTACTCTTAATAATACTAAGTAAACAGATAACGAAGCCAGGAGAAAGGTTAAGGCAAATCAACTGTCAGTTTTGGTTGAAATGTAAAAATAACAATAGAATGGAAACAATGGTGGATGAAAAAGAAAAGTGTCGCTGGCTAACGCTCCCAAGGCTAACCAGGAAAGCTGACGGAAGGAAGGCCGAAGCGCTAGTTTAATCTTAAGGCACCGCACGTGCAATGCGGAAGACACGAGTTCTGCTCTAACCTGCGGCAATTTGTCTTTCCGTCAACTGGCATTCCCGTTTTTTTTTTCCCTAACGTTTCTACACTCCTGCTAAACATACCAGCTAATACCCGTTGTCATTTTCTTGCCTTCATAATCTGTTCGGCTTTGCCTGTTGTGGCTGTAGCTAACGAAATAATCGGGTCCCCAGATTTTCCCCATTGTTGCGTTTCGCCTGCGACACGTGGTTTTGCCGGCGCGACTGCGGCGGGCGGCAGACATTTTGGCCCGATCGTCGTCGCCGCAACACTCATCGCCAGGTGTTTCCAGGCGCGTCTGCGGCGATGCGACCGCCTAGGGATCCTCCTCGCATTCCAGTCATTGTGCCCGAAACAGGCGATGCCAAAGCAGGGATCTCATTCCAGTTATTAGGCCCGAAACAGGCGATGCCAAAGCAGGGATCTCGTTCCAGTCATTGTGCCCGAAACAGGCGATGCCAAAGCAGGGATCTCATTCCAGTTATTGGGCCCGAAACAGGCGATGCCAAAGCAGGGATCTCGTTCCAGTCATTGTGCCCGAAACAGGCGATGCCAAAGCAGGGACCAGCCTCTCATTACAGTCATTGTGTCCGACCGGCAGCGCCACGACAGGGTGCTACGAGATCGTGCGCCGCGCCACGACAGAGTGCTACGAGATCGTGCGCAGCGCCACGACAGGGTGCTACGAGATCGTGCGCAGCGCCACGACAGGGTGCTACGAGATCGTGCGCAGCAAGACATTTTGGCCCGATCGTCGTCGCCGCAACACTCATCGCCAGGTGTTTCCAGGCGCGTCTGCGGCGATGCGACCGCCTAGGGATCCTCCTCGCATTCCAGTCATTGTGCCCGAAACAGGCGATGCCAAAGCAGGGATCTCATTCCAGTTATTAGGCCCGAAACAGGCGATGCCAAAGCAGGGATCTCGTTCCAGTCATTGTGCCCGAAACAGGCGATGCCAAAGCAGGGATCTCATTCCAGTTATTGGGCCCGAAACAGGCGATGCCAAAGCAGGGATCTCGTTCCAGTCATTGTGCCCGAAACAGGCGATGCCAAAGCAGGGACCAGCCTCTCATTACAGTCATTGTGTCCGACCGGCAGCGCCACGACAGGGTGCTACGAGATCGTGCGCCGCGCCACGACAGAGTGCTACGAGATCGTGCGCAGCGCCACGACAGAGTGCTACGAGATCGTGCGCAGCGCCACGACAGGGTGCTACGAGATCGTGCGCAGCGCCACGACAGGGTGCTACGAGATCGTGCGCAGCGCCACGACAGTGTGCGTCACCATTAGCCCATTGTACATTCACGTGCTCGTCTTTTGAGGGGTTCCTTCTTGCCCTCAACTGCGAGAGTATAAAAACAGCTGCCCCCGGACGCCAAAAGGAGGGCTCCGATTTCTTCTGTTGAGTGAAGTGCTCTCCCGTCTCTCTACTTCGGTCAAACCTGACCACCAACTCTTTGCGATGTTAAAATAAACAAGTTGTTTTGTTGTTACCAGTCGACTCATGCTTTGCCGGGACCTTCGGATGCTTCCAGTTGTACCCCAGGCCGCCAGGCCAACGCTACCCTTGGGGCTTGCGACCCAGGTACAACCACGGGCGTCAGCGCCGAGTTCCCAACAGATCGTACAAGCGGTCGGATTCAAACATCTGGTTGGCAGCGGTGAGATCGCCTACGACTTCAAACAACTGTCTGCCAGCGGTGAGATCGCGACAACGGAGGCCAGCAGCAAAGAGATGCAGTTGACTGTATGCTGAGCAGCTCAACGACGATCCGGGAGCAGTGCAACGAGCCCTGTGTGACGACTGGTTGCCTGCAGCGGAACGACTGCGCGGAATTCCTGCCTGCGAGGTTTGGTGAGTGCGGGACTTTCTTCTTCTGAGCTTTGCCAGGCTTTTTGTTAGTGTCAGAAACAGAGCTGGTAATTGTGGTTGTCGTTGCTGCCGGGTTAGTTTGCGGCAAGACAATAGTAAGCAGTAGAGAAAGCAGCATTCAGAGCAGCCATGGATTTGAAGTCGTTGCGCAAACCGAAATTGTTGGAGCTTGCAAGAGAGTTGGGTCTGGATGTCTCAGACAAACTAAGAAAACCTGAACTGCTAAAGGCTATTCTTGAGTTAGAGGCTGAGGATGACGAGCTGTCGGAATGCCTTGAGACTATTGAAGAGAGGGAGACAGAAAAAGAAGAGCGTGAACGTAAAGAACAGAAAAAGCGAGAGCAACAAGAGAAAAAAGAAGAGCGCGAACACGCTTTGGAAATGAAGCGTCTCGAGGTAGAGATGGAACGCGCTCGTAATGGAAGTCAGGCACACGGTGCAGGAGAACGCGTATTGTTCAAAATGACGGACCTGATGCGGCCGTTTAAGCTTGGAGAGGACATTGGTTTGTTCCTGGTTAACTTTGAGCGAACGTGCGAGAAGCAGGGGTTCTCTCGGGAAACGTGGCCACAGCGCTTGCTCACTTTGTTACCCGGCGAGGCGGCCGACGTAGTCGCTCGCTTGGATAGAGAGGAGGCAGAGGATTTCGACACAGTGAAATCGAGTCTTCTAAAAAAGTACCGGCTGTCTGCGGAGGCGTTCCGTCGGAAGTTTCGGGAAAATGAGAAAGGCAGAAGTGAGTCATATACAGAGTTTGCGTATAGGCTTATGTCGAACATGCAGGAGTGGCTCAAAGAAGAGAAAGCGTTTGGTGACCACGATAAAGTTCTGCAGTGTTTCGGGCTAGAACAGTTTTATAGTCGGTTACCGGAGAACGTGCGATACTGGGTCTTGGATAGGCCAGACGTGAGTACGGTGGCTAGAGCCGCTGAGCTAGCCGAGGAGTTTGTGACGCGTCGGGCTCGCGGAGCTAAGGACGGTCAAAAGGGTGAATTTGGCTCGAAGTTTGAGAGGCCGAAGTTCACGCCCATGAGATTTAAGGGGGACACGCGTAATGAGGATGCGAGTGAAAGCAATCCGACCAAACGTAAAGAGACGGCAGCCGAAGCCGAACGCAGAAAGCGGTTCGAGATGAGGCGAGCGGGCGTTTGTTATACGTGCCAGAAGCCGGGTCACTTTTCGGCGCAGTGTCCGGAAACAACACCAAAAGTTGTGTTTTTTTCAATAGGCAGCACGGACGAGAACATGAAGCTTCTCGAGCCTTACATGCGAGACCTCCTCGTGAACGGGAAAGAGTGCCGAGTGCTTCGCGATTCCGCAGCTACGATGGATGTAGTTCACCCGTCTTACGTAGAACCCCATATATTCACGGGCGAGTGCGCGTGGATCAAGCAAGCCGTGGAAGCTCATAGCGTGTGTCTGCCAGTAGCAAAAGTGCTTATTGAAGGACCTTTCGGAGCGCTTGAGACGGAGGCCGCAGTGTCATCTATGCTGCCACCCCGGTACCCGTACCTATTTTCAAACAGGTCCGATCACCTCCTGCGCGAGAAGGGGCTTTTGTTTGGTGAAGCTAGTGTTCAGGCCTTAACCAGATCGAAGGTTCGGGAGCTCGCTGCAAAGGCGGTAGTTGCGGGGCCGACGTTATCAAACAACGAAAAAGGGTCAGAGGCGCAGCAAGCTGATATTCAGAGCACGCCCGAACTGAATAAAATTGAGTCTGTAGCGTTGAAGGCGCCAGATACTGGAGAGGAAAATCCCGATTCGGGAAAGTTAGAAGAGCTATCTACTGATTTGCTCATCGCGCCTACGTCAGACGGACTTGATAGGTTGCTAAAAGTCAGCCGGTCGGCTTTGATAGCCGAGCAAAAAAAGGATGGCAGCCTGGAAAACGTGCGCTGCAATGTCAAAGAAGGTATCGCCAGGAAAACTGCGCGTTTTGTGGAAAGAGGTGGAGTCCTGTACCGGAAGTATCTAGACCGCAGAGGAGTGGAGTTCGATCAGCTGGTCGTGCCTCAATGCTATCGTCAGGATCTGTTGCGCTTGTCACACGGGGGTTCGTGGTCCGGACACCTAGGAGTTAAGAAAACTAAGGACCGTCTCTTGCAAGAGTACTATTGGCCAGGGTGTTTTCGGGACGCAGACCATTTCGTGAGGACATGTGACACTTGTCAGCGGGTGGGCAAACCAGGGGACAAATCGAGGGCGCCGTTGAAATTGGTACCTATCATTACGGAGCCTTTTAGACGGCTCGTTATTGATACTGTGGGACCTCTGCCGGTAACAGCCACGGGGTACAGACACATTTTGACTGTGATCTGCCCAGCGACAAAGTTCCCTGAAGCAGTGCCGCTTAAAGAACTCAGCTCAGTTGAGATAGTTAATGCACTACTGTCCATATTTGCGCGAGTTGGTTTTCCTGCAGAAATTCAATCAGATCAGGGCACAGTGTTTACTAGCGCTTTGACGACAACTTTTCTCGAAAGGTGTGGGGTAAAGCTGCTACACAGCTCAGTGTACCACCCACAGTCGAATTCCGTTGAGAAGCTCCACTCCGTCATGAAGCGCGTGTTGAGAGCCTTGTGTTTTGAACATCAAACTGACTGGGAGCTGTGTCTGCCTGGGGTGATGTTTGCTTTAAGGACCGCGCCGCATGCGGCTACGGGGTTTTCGCCAGCTGAACTGGTGTACGGTCGCTCGCTTCGATCTCCGCTTCGCATGCTTCGAGAATCGTGGGAAGGTAGGGGCGACGACCCAGTCGTGGTGGAGTACGTACTTAAGCTCCTCGAACGCTTAAGAAGGGCACAGGAGTTGTCAGGTGAAGCAATGGCAAAGGCCCAGCAGAGGGCCAAGGTTTATTATGATCGGACAGCCAGGGCCCGTCGTTTTGAGGTTGGCGATGAGGTCATGATATTGCGCACATCGCTAAACAACAAACTAGACGTGCAGTGGGAGGGCCCAGCACGAATTGTTCAGAAACTGTCGGACGTTAACTACGTGGTAAGTCTGCCAGGAAAGCGGAAAGCACAGCAAGTTTACCACTGTAATCTGCTCAAACCTTATAGACAACGGGAAGCAGTGGTGTGCATGATGGTAAACGTTCCTGAAGAGCTTCCGATCGAGCTTCCAGGACTAGGCTCAGTGACGAACAGGGAAGACACCGGTCAAGTCATTAGTGACCTTATCAGTAAAGCACCGCTGTCGCCTGAGCAGAAAACCGAACTACACCAGCTATTACAAGAGTTTCAAGGTCTGTTCTCTGAGAGGCCTGGTAGGACTTCGGTACTTACTCATGATATAGAACTTACCTCCCCAGAGCCAGTACGATCCAAGGCGTATCGGGTGTCACCCCGCCAGAGCGATATTATGGAGGCTGAGGTAAAGAAAATGCTACAGCTCGGTGTTATTGAGGCAGGTGAGAGTGACTATACCTCCCCTTTGATTTTAGTTGAGGTACCGGGCAAGGAACCTCGTCCTTGCGTCGACTACCGCAGGCTTAATTCCATCACTAAGGATCAAATTTATCCGATCCCTAACATCGAGGAGCGCCTTGAGAAAGTTAGTAGCGCTCAGTTTATTTCCACCCTAGATCTTGTCAGGGGTTATTGGCAGGTTCCACTTACAGAAGAGGCTAGTAGGTATGCGGCGTTCATTTCACCAATGGGAACATTCCGTCCTAAAGTGTTGAGTTTTGGTTTGAAGAACGCGCCATACTGTTTTTCAAGCCTCATGGATAAAGTGTTGCGGGGACAGCAAGAATTCGCTTTACCGTATCTAGACGACGTAGCGATATTCTCCGCATCCTGGTCGGAGCATATGACACACTTGCGGGCAGTGCTAACCCGCCTGCGCGAAGCGGGCTTGACAGTCAAGGCTCCTAAGTGCCAGATAGCACAGGCCGAGGTTGTCTACCTCGGTCACGTGATTGGTCAGGGTCGTCGCCGCCCCTCTGAAATAAAAGTGGCCGCTGTGCGAGACTTTCCGCAACCGCGCACAAAGACCGATATTCGGTCGTTCTTAGGTGTCGCCGGCTACTATCAGAGGTACATCCCTAGGTACTCTGATATCGCGGCTCCCCTGACGGATGCTCTAAGAAAGACAGAGCCTCAAACAGTCGTCTGGGACGAGACCAAGGAAAGAGCTTTTAGCGCCCTAAAGAGTGCCCTAACAAGCCAGCCTGTGCTACGATCGCCAGACTATACAAAAGGGTTCATTGTTCAGTGCGATGCTAGTGAGCGAGGCATGGGCGTTGTACTGTGCCAACGGGAAAATGGAGAAGTAGAACACCCCGTCCTGTATGCTAGTCGTAAGCTGACCAGTCGTGAGCAGGCGTATAGCGCCACCGAGAAAGAGTGTGCATGTCTCGTGTGGGCCGTTCAGAAATTGTCATGCTATCTAGCCGGCTCGAGGTTTATCATTGAGACGGATCACTGCCCTCTCCAATGGCTGCAGACCATCTCTCCCAAAAATGGCCGCCTCCTGCGCTGGAGCCTCGCTTTACAACAATATTCCTTTGAGGTACGTTACAAAAAGGGGAGTCTCAACGGTAACGCCGATGGCTTAAGTCGAAGCCCCTAACGTAGGAATCAGCCTCAAAATTGTTTGTTACTGATGTTTTTCTTCCTGAGGCAGGATTTTTTTTTAACATATTGCTTTTGTTTAGTGTTTCAAAGTGATGATATGCTTTCTAGTGCAATTTTTCAATTTGTGGACGCGTTCTGAGTGATGCTAGACTACTGTAAGGAACTAGGCAGTGGTCTAAAAAGGGGAAAGAGCCTGGCAGGGCTTAGTGAGGGTTGTGCCGTGCTTGCTGACTGAGCGGTTGAGTTTTCAGCGTAGTTCTAACGCTTGCCGGGAACGAGAACAAAAATGTGAACTCTCCCGAAGTCACTTTGCAGTGTCCCGTGCGAACCTGAACGAGAGAACGAGGCCTTCTCTGTGCGCTGCGCTCAAGAAACGTCAAGGGACGCCCGACTTCGGTTATGAGCATCATCGAGCGACATCCCTCCGGACAGCGGATGCAGTCCCCTGTCCATCGGGATCTCCTTCCCCCGGCGGGGCGGTCTGTTGCGTTTCGCCTGCGACACGTGGTTTTGCCGGCGCGACTGCGGCGGGCGGCAGACATTTTGGCCCGATCGTCGTCGCCGCAACACTCATCGCCAGGTGTTTCCAGGCGCGTCTGCGGCGATGCGACCGCCTAGGGATCCTCCTCGCATTCCAGTCATTGTGCCCGAAACAGGCGATGCCAAAGCAGGGATCTCATTCCAGTTATTAGGCCCGAAACAGGCGATGCCAAAGCAGGGATCTCGTTCCAGTCATTGTGCCCGAAACAGGCGATGCCAAAGCAGGGATCTCATTCCAGTTATTGGGCCCGAAACAGGCGATGCCAAAGCAGGGATCTCGTTCCAGTCATTGTGCCCGAAACAGGCGATGCCAAAGCAGGGACCAGCCTCTCATTACAGTCATTGTGTCCGACCGGCAGCGCCACGACAGGGTGCTACGAGATCGTGCGCCGCGCCACGACAGAGTGCTACGAGATCGTGCGCAGCGCCACGACAGAGTGCTACGAGATCGTGCGCAGCGCCACGACAGGGTGCTACGAGATCGTGCGCAGCGCCACGACAGGGTGCTACGAGATCGTGCGCAGCGCCACGACAGTGTGCGTCACCATTAGCCCATTGTACATTCACGTGCTCGTCTTTTGAGGGGTTCCTTCTTGCCCTCAACTGCGAGAGTATAAAAACAGCTGCCCCCGGACGCCAAAAGGAGGGCTCCGATTTCTTCTGTTGAGTGAAGTGCTCTCCCGTCTCTCTACTTCGGTCAAACCTGACCACCAACTCTTTGCGATGTTAAAATAAACAAGTTGTTTTGTTGTTACCAGTCGACTCATGCTTTGCCGGGACCTTCGGATGCTTCCAGTTGTACCCCAGGCCGCCAGGCCAACGCTACCCTTGGGGCTTGCGACCCAGGTACAACCACGGGCGTCAGCGCCGAGTTCCCAACAGATCGTACAAGCGGTCGGATTCAAACACCATATTCTTCTCGCTCAGTGACCGCCATGCTCCTTTCACCAGCACCGCTGCGCTGCGCCCCATTTCTTCTCGTGGCAAAACGCCACCTGACGCTGCGTTTGTCGCCGTCGTTCGCCACGTGACGCACGCACCGCTTGCTGCGTTCTGAAGCGCCCAACGTTCCCTGTGTGTAATCGTCTGAACACCCGGCCCGTAATCGAGAAAGCGCGCGCTCGAGTCCCAACTTACGTGTCCTTTGTTTATATAATTCATCTTGGATCTCTCTGTAACGACGCTTACCAATGCCACGGTAGCGTTCTAAGTTACGCACATGCGCATAAATATTCACTACTTGTCGGTCGCTGCCCGCAGAACGAAGGACACTATCGAAGCTGGCTTCACCGTATAAAGCATCTTACTGTGGAGAAGTTAGCGTTAACAAGAGCTGGAAGTTAAGCACGCGGGCACGGTCAAGTGGCGATGTGTGGCGAAAGCGTCAGATACAATAGCGACTGTAGAAAAATTTAATGCCACCAGTGTTCGTGGGCGAGGTTATCGCAACAAGGCCGCTGTTTCATGAACTTGAGACCATTAGTGGAGCCTCAGGCTCATTGCCTGGAGCGAACCAAGCGCACGTCTTGTTGATTTCCCAGCGTTCGAGCGATTTTACTGCGAACACGTCTTTGCGACATGCTCCGCTGACCACAGTCGGCGGGCGAGCGCACTGACTCTTCGAAAAAGAGCCCACTCCCTGGGTTGCACAACTTCGCCCTTTATTAATAAGCTCACAATCAAAGTCTGCTCCCTCGAGCTAAACCATTGTTAGGAGCGCAGAATCATTAGGGCGAAGAGCCAAGCGGACAACGAGCATATTTCATAAGCAAGCAGAAAAGACCAGGTGCCGAAGATAGCGACTACATTCATTAGTGCCTGTAAGTGAACAACCTTCACTAATTAACGAAAGATTCGTTTTTTGAACACAATTTACCGAGGACAACGCTTTCTCTCACCCACGCGTTCTTCGTACAAAGGGGGCGGAGGGCATGTTTATGGCAAGGTCACTTTCACGATTACGCTCCGACTACTGGCGCGTATGCTACCACGAACATCTCCCTCGCGTGTCGCAACTCTTTTTAGACAAAGACCGGCGCGCGTGCATCAAAGACCGCACAGAGGAGCCGCGCTAAATCAAAGTTGCGACACGGCTCGTGAAGCGAGCCTTTTTCTACATCAGGGCATATAACGTCAACGTCGTGTACCATAACCGCCGCGCCTTGTTCGACGATAAATTTATTCCGAACAACCCTCTCGTGCCGACAGCCGAGATTTGCGTGCAGAATAAATATGAGCACCTCTACCGTCGGGGAGGCGCAATAGACCGAACGATTTTTGTGTCTTGATGTTTCTCTTCTCGCGCTTTCGACACAGGGAGTGAAGCTGGAAGTGCAGGTCTCTTTCGTTTAGTGCAAACGCAGTAGGGCATTTCCAAGAATGGTAATATTTTCTGTTTTATGATCCCAAGTGAGTAGGAAATAACCTGCGTCCAGCGAGTTTCATTGTTTATGACGGGTCACCCTTTCGAAAAAGAAAGAGAAAAAAAAACGCGAATTATGGGGCGTTTTAGCTTCGGCCTGTTGCTGACTCTTCTGGTGGAGTCGAAAGTAAGTGCGCGTTTGTTCAGGTCACTGCGGCTCTGTCACCAGAACGCTTCTTGTACTTTATCGTTTGGAATACTCTGTAGCCTATTCGAAACGATGAAGTACAAAGTCAGTTGAGCTTTTACGTGTCGACAATGATGCGCAGTAACTTCAGCCGAATGTTCTTTGCGCAGCAAGACTTTGGAGGAAAGTGCTGTTGTGGCAGCAATTGGTCATGTGGTTTTAGCACGTCATTTTTTGACAGCTGCAGAATTCGCCCGCACAGTAGTAGAGGCTGCGCTTAAAATAATGAGCCGATAGCCAATCGTCACTGAAAAATAGAACGTACGATGAATTTTGGGGAAAATCATACGTCGAGTAGAAAAATCGTCAACATTATTTTTTAAGCTTAGTCACTGCACAATTGCACTGGCAAGCTGTGCTTAAAGAGAATTAAATTAAGTAAGAACATGTGAATGTAACCTTGCAGTCATGCGGACTGGCCGCGATGGTCCACCTCCATAAGGAGCACGATCCCCGCACTTCGCGGCCCATCTTTCTAAGAGTACGTGAAAAATATCGAGTGCCAAAAAAAGAGGCGTACGTCGGACATTGTAGAATTTCAGAGAAATACGTCATATATACTACGTCCCTTCTAAAGGGCTTCATCTGTAATATATGCGCAAGATTGGTCAATCTAAACCGGAACTGACAAGGCTGCCCTGTACAGTGCGGGAGAAATTCACTGAAATGTAAAACGTAAGGCGGCGGAATCGTATTCAAGTAGCGCTCGTCGAGGGAAACACGTCTTTGAAATCAAACAGCGCCGTCCTTCGTCAGTTTAGCGCCGTGTGATTTCCGAAATGGTGACATAGTAATTTGCCCGGATTTCCGTTTTGAGCCAGAGAAACACGACCTTTCTTTTCGTTCCGTTGTTCTGGTATTAAAAATATTTTGTCACTAAGTCGATGCACGGGAGGGGGGGAGGGCAATTTTACGGACCCCCGTCATTTCACATATAACTACGCCCGCGACGCCAGAAAGTGAAGCAGGCATTGCGGTTTGACTCTTTCGAAGCGGGCTAGTGACAGAAAAGCTGTTCCATCCACTGCGCCGTGATTTCCGCTCCTTTTGACTTGTCTGAATGCAATATCAAGTGCACGTCGACCTCACTGTCAGCTTCGCTGAACAGCGTCGACATGTTGCCGTATATAACCTATCCGATGGCAGCTCACAAAGCAAATGGGCGGATTCGACAAGGTCAGCGTACTCGGTCCTGGTTTGCATGCCGTGTGCGGTTCCTTGGTACTCCCTCCCTCCCTTCCTCCTTCTCTCTCTCTCTCCTCCCTCCATCTCTCTCTCTCTCTCTCTCTCTCTCTCTCTCTCTCTCTCTCTCTCTCTCTCTCTCTCTCGCTCTCTGGCGTGCTGCGAATGTTATTCGGTTCGGTCTGTTGTAACTGCGTCTCGTTCGCGCACCTAGCCGCTTTCGTTTGAGGTCCGGGACACACAGAGTGGCCGGTGTTCAAACGATGACTGAAGGCCGCTTGAGAGTTTCGATAGCCGAAGTTTGATTTCAACGGCGTGGGTTGAGCGCCGCTTCGGACAAGCGGTCGGTGCGCTGCGTGGAATGTGGCAGCGGACGAAGAGTGTTGGGAAACGTGGAGCTCGCGATCTTTGCGTCGCAGTCCGCCTCCTTCAAAATTCACCCGACGTGTTTCGGGCTCGTGCGCTGCTTGCGTTTTTTTTTTTTTTCGATTCTATTTTTATCTTTATATGTTGTGATTGAATTCGCGATGGTCTGATTGTATTTAGAAACAAGGAGCAACGGCCTCTTTGCTCGATATAGACAGAGGGCCGAGTAATATTGCTTGAACTGGCTTACCGTCTCCGTACTGGTTTCTTTCTGTGGCAGTATATAAGTTCTTGCTGGGCGTCCTATAGCGTGCGTGCACAGTTTACTCCTTTCCTTTTTCTATTCCTTCTTTTCCTGATTACATGTGTAGTCTAGCTAACTGAACGATGGTCTTGTTAACCAATCTAGCTTGTCATAATTTCATTTTTCATCCTATCCATCTAGAGTCGCAGGCTAGGTATGCCCGCAAGCAAACAACTATATCATCCATTAAATCTCTCTCTCTCTCCCTCCCTCCCTAGCTTGTAATGAGCGGTTATTTTCGCTTTAGCGGGTTTACTGTCTTCATACTGGTTTTCCATCTTGGTTCTCGAACTGGTTAAACTTTCTTTCTTCTGCTTATATATATATATATATATATATATATATATATATAATATGCAACCGTCGCGATGATGCACCATTAGTTGGACAAAAAAATTTAACAACGTATATCCCTGGAAATTTAGTTCTTTTCTATCCAGCGCTGTTCTCAGTGGAACTGAATTTGTTTATAACACCACAGTGAGTTCAGAAGGGCTGTACGCTTTTAAAGAACTCGAGGGGCCTTGGTGGAGCTCGAAGAAACAGTGTAATCTAACACTTGCACAGGTGAAAGAAAAGAGCGTTTCATTATGCTCGCGTTTGCTTTTTCTTTTTTTTTTCTTTCCCCGTGGTGTGTGTGCAACAGCTGGAGCCGGCGTTTGCCTCACACCTCAGACGCGCACTGGTCGTTCGGCGAGGGAGTCGCTCGCAGGCGAACCTGCGTGCCTGACACGAAAGGGGTGTTACTGGTAGTATAGTGGCATACGCTCCTCGCTGCTGTATAATTTCGCGCCTGCAAACAAACCTTATTTGTCGGCTCCTGGAGCTGTGGCCTCCGCCTAAGAGCGAGGGAGAGAGAAACACAACAAAGCGGTTGAGAGGCGGCCCATGCTTTGTTCTTTCTGGCTCCTCGTCCGTCTTATATCTTCCTCGTCTCTTGCTTTTTTTTTTTTAGCCCCACCATTGCCTCGCGTTCAAGGCTGCTGCTGCTGAATTCCTGCCTGCCCGTTTCTTTGTTTCCTGCTGCGCGCGCGCGCGTAGAGGGCTTGTTTACGTGATATCGGCCTTTTACGACCCGCGGTGCGGTGGGTGCCACGTTGGGGACGGACCCAGGGCGAGAATTGGCCGCCGTGGCGTGCATGCCTGAAGAACGGCGTCCGGGCGTCGGCGAGACCTTCGAGCACGGGTCTGGTTCATCGGCCTCAAGGGAAGACGGCAGAGAGGGAGGGGGGTGGGTAGGGGGGAGGTTACTGCGTGGATGAAGTGATATTCCAGATATAGGTGGCTTTACGGCAACAATCTAGTGTTATGTTTTATTTTTTTTTCTTGGCACATTATTCACGTTCAGTGAGAGTGGTGGCAGGGAATTCATTAGTTTTTGTATGTACCTGGCTGTTGCGTATGAATGGGGTAGGCACCTTTATTTGAATTATTTGAAGATTTCGCCCGCTCATTAGAAGGTGCGCGCAGTCGTAGTAAACTTGCATCGAGCAATACGTGGTACTTATAGCAATGCTGGTATTGCTCTGTTGCTCTTCATTCCTCTACCCTATTCAGTCCTTTCTGTGTAGGTACTATTACTGCAACTGTGCCACAAAAGCCGGGGTTCCTAGGAGCGAACGAACTCTTTCGGGGGAGTTCTAATGCTACCAAATTTGCAATAGCGAAGCCTGGCGCAAGTTGTGTCTCATGTATTTCGCTGTACGTGTCCAACTGCTATGGAATAGCGGTATGGTTCTTCGGGCGCTTAGGCTGGCGAATGCATGTAGACTGCTTTCATAATTTGCGAACTCCCAAGTTATATGGACTGGCAATTTGTTCTCGTTAGGCTCTGATTCGACGACCTAGACGCCAGCGGCGGTATTTCTATGGCGACGCTTCGTTTTTCCTTTTTAATACGGTGTAATAATTTTTCTGGTGTCTCCCAACACTATATTTGCATCTGCTGCATTAAAAACTCATCACATGTCATGTCTGCCTCGATTCATCCTGAGCCTCACATGGCCCATCTAGGCACTTCAGTCCCTTATCACGTACTCCGACTTCTACCTTTCTTGTGTGTGTGTGTGAAGGGGCGTATACACATTGTTGAATTATGTCACACAAAATTCGGCGATTTCCGCGCTGCAAGTTTCTAACTGGGTCTCGGTAAGAAAATTACAGTGATCGCTGCAAAATTGATGCGATACCTACATTAGAAATTCGTGATCCGTTCTCCTTGGCGCTCGTGAGAAGGAACTTTGTGTAACGCCTCTATAGGAGATGGATCCGAAGATGACGCCGTCGGCTTAGGTAGTGAGACAGGAGAAAAAAAAACAGAAATGAACTGCCGTTTCGGCCAACGCGACGAAATGACGTGGTGTCTGGCGCAGCATCGTGCATGGTAAGTTCTTTTCTTTTCGAGTGTTATCAGTTCCAGTAAACATTCGCGGGTATTCGCGCGAACATTCCCCTTTCAGCACAAGTGCGAGACGCCTTCGTTTGCAGAAGTGGTGGTGGTAAGGAGAAACGCATTTTTCTTCCTGCTTTTATTCGTCCTGCCTTCCGCATATTATTGCAGGAGACAATTATTTTCCCATACCTTCGCAAATTTGCTACCTACAGTGTCAATGTCATGGCACCGCCAAGGTGTCTGGTTTCATCCGGTCGCGTGCTTTGATGTACAAGCAGACCCGTATAACAGAGGGAAAGCGCAATGTTCTTATAGACCTCGCACAGTTATGGCTTGTAACGTATTACTTTCGTATCTTCGAACCACGTACAATGGGAGTCGCACCTGTCTAGAGTGGTCCAGTGGCAGACTGCTAACTGCCGGTTGAACGCTACGGCTAACTCGCGGTAGCTGCTGGGTGCCCGGTCTGCATGTTCCGTAGCGCGTCAACCCAGCACGCCTGTGGTATGATAATGCGTAAGTTTTGTTGCTGCGTCGGGCTGTACGTTTCTTTTTTTTTTTTTTGCGAACGATGGCGACGAAATCGGCCGATCGACCACTCTTAAGTGTGACTCACGCTGTACACATCATGTGCTATCTTTTGTACCGTTACTCTTATGCTCTTATGTTGGGTGTAAGATATAGCTCGCGATCTCCTCCCTAAATTAATGGCAACGTAAAAATATTTTTTTTTCTCAGCTACCACGGCAGCGAATTTGATGGCGTTTCTTGCCTTTAAAAGAAAAAGTTAAGGACCAGTGACTGTATGAAGCTAATTCCTGATTTAGCTTTTTTTAAGAATACTTAAAAATTGAAAAAAACTGAAGAACAAAAACTTATATTGCAAGTGTACAAATCTTTAACTAGGCGATAAAAATCGATATCGCGATTCTGTACACTGCACCTAATAATACAACTAAAGCGGACAGAAGTTGACGTACCATATATCGCCGTGAATTACACCACTAACTTGCGAGTGGGACTTTTGCAAAATCCTCGTATACATTGCGACAATTTCACGTAAACGTTAAATTCCTATATAAAATTTGTTCTCTTTAAAGGTTCTAACAATTGTAGTTTACAGGACTGCGATATCTGTTTTGGTGCAGAGTTACCTATGTGAATCTTTGCGCTTCAATTTCTTTCTTTGTTTCTTTTTTTCTTTCTTTTTTTTTACACTTCAAAGTTCTTCGTTTGAAAACGAAAATCAGCGTGAGCCCCGAGTTAAAGTTTCCTTTAAGTCGGACAAACTAGATTACGGCGTAAATAATCTACGGTTGGTTTTGCCTCGGCATTTACGTGCCATGCATATTATGTGTTGTTATCTCGTCGGGTTTTAAATGCGAAACACTTCTTGGCGAACATTTGCCCCTTTAACAGTATCTATCCATCTAGCCGCCTTCGTCTTGGTGCTATCATGATCGTTCCGTTAATTTGGTATGTACCAAAATTCATATAGTATGACAAGAGTGTATGACAAACAAATTATAGATCATGACATGCGTGTCATGTAGGTCAAGAAACAGCCGCCTTCGTCTTGGTGCTATCATGATCGTTTCGTTCCCTTGGAACGTACCAAAATTGGCATAGTATGACAAGAGTGTATGGAGAACTTGAATGATAGGTCATGACATGAAGGTCAAGACATGCGTTCCATGTAGGCCATGAAACTGACACCTACGTCTTGGTGCTCACGTGGTCGTTTCGTTACCTCGGTATCTGCCAAAATTGGTACAGTATGACAAGAGTTTATGACAAACACAAATGATAGCTAATCACATGAATGTCAAGACATGCGTGTTATGTAGGTCTTGAAACAGCCGCCTACATCTTGGTATCTACCAAAATTGGCATAGTATGACAAGAGTGTATGACGAACATAAATGATAGGTCATCACATGCATTTCATGTAGGTCAGAAAACAGCCGCCTACATCTTGGTGCTCACGTGGTCGTTTCGTTAACTTGTGTTAAGGGGACGGGGTTTCGGTAACCTTCAACTGCGCGTGCTTGAAGCTCGAACGAAATTGACTATCGGAGAGGGTACGGCAGGGAAGGCGATATGATGTAAGAACAAGTAACAGAACTTTAATACATCGTTACAGATGGGCGCTCCAAGAGAAAAAGTACAGAAACGTTCGGCGTGCGTGCTCCTGTACGCAAGGGCAGAGAAGATCTGCTCGTGGCGTCTCGCTGGCCTTCTTATACCCTAAATCATCCGGGCAACCTCACTCTCTCTTGCTCCCTGGTAAGGGGCCTTGTCAGCACACTGCTCGAACCCCACAGAGGAATACGGAGAGAAACCACTCCCTGGCGTAGAGGTGGTGAGCGTAGGTCACATCGGGTCAGCACACTGGTCAGCCCACACAGAGAAATTCGGAGAGGAACCACTCCTTGGAGTAGAGGTGATGAGCTTACGTCACATTGGGTCAGCACATTGGTCAGCACACTGGTCAGCTCACACAGACAAATTCGGAGAGAAACCACTCCCTGGAGTAGAGGTGGTGAGCATATAGGTCACATTGGCTCAGCAAACTGGTCAGCACACTGGTCAGCCCGCATAGAGGAATTCGGAGAGAAACCACTCCCTGGCGTAGAGGTGGTGAGCGCAAGGTCACATCGGGTCAGCACACTAGTCAGCCCACACAGAGGAATTCGGAGAAACCACTCCCTGGCATAGAGTTGGTGAAAGTAGAATAGGATTTACTCTGGTGCATAATACCGTCACACACACCCGACGGACAAGCCTTTTCATGTTGACTAGCGTGACAATTAGGCACGTTGTGTCTCAGGCTCTTCGCATCGGTTCCATTCATTGCTGCACAAAGTGAACCGTAAGACTTTGTAGGCTCCCCGCACGCTGCTTTGCATAACATCGATTCTCACAGGGCGTGGTATCTGCCGGCTTTTTTTTAATGTCCTTTGTTAAGTCATACAATGTAGACACTATATTGTGTGTTGTTTGTCACTTGGTGTATAATACGAGTCTATGACCCGTGTTCGTGGCCGACTTTCATGCCGAAACTTTCTTTGCCTCTTCCCGCCACTTTAGATAGATGGTTGTCTGGCCGACCAAAGCCAAGCCGACACCGGAGACAGTGTGACCGAAAAGCGATGACTTCGATCATGTGCCGATCCTGATTCCACTGCCCTGTACGCGTACTCGCACAAGCTTTAATGTGGTTTGTAACATGGCCCACGCGATGACACAAAATCCAGACGCCTGATATCATCAGCCAATACAGCTATTGCTAAATAATAAGTGTCCCCTGCATCATATCTCAGGAGGTATAATGGGTCGTTATCACTCGATTTTCATAATAATGCTATCATGATTCCTGACAAAATTTTTTGTCCATGGTACTTAACATCGACTGCGCTGAAATAAAGCGTGCCAAATTTGAAGAAAAAAACGCACACTCAGTAATTTTTCGTATGACTAATGAAGAAGCACGCCAACAGTGACTGAGCATTTCTTCTCCAGCCGCGGCAAACGAAAAGGCGTAAGCTGTAAATGCCGGCTGGGCGGTGGCAAGCAGCACATCTCACGTGATATGTTTTGGTCATCGTTTGGTTTACACGTCGCAGCGAGAGGACGCGCAGCTTCTGTACCGCTACAGCGAAAGGGGGGGCGGTCGTGCAACCCTTGAAGGGAAGCTTCACCGGGTGGCTGCAGGTGATGCACGCTCGTGAGGCGCAGTAATTCAGGCACCCCACCGGGAACCGCCCTTCCGTACTTCCCAGGCGTGACTCACGCGTGGTCCAGTCTTCGTGGCGCCTCTTTGGGGCGTACGCAGTGCGCCGCAACTGACAGCTGCCTGTCTCACGCGCGAGAAAAGAAAAAAAAGCAACAAGCGCGCGAAAACGGATTACGAACGGCAAGAAAGAAAACTTGGCGGAGACAAGTTCAGGGACGATGCGTGGAGCCCGTCGCTCGGCTCAGAATGCCTGGACTCTGCCGTCATGGTGCCGAAGTCACATCCAAGAACACCGTCAATAATTCTGGCCAAGCGCAGGAGAGAATTGGTTATTCCTGAATTTGCCTAGCGTTGTTGAAAATTTTAGCTCGGTACCGCACTCTCGAGAAGCAAGTGGGGCAGCCCGGCAGGAGACGCCTTGGAAGTGCCCTTCGTTTGCCTTGGTGTCATAACGGCTGCGGGATTCCGGACTCGAAAATCTCCGCTGCAGGTGTCTCTTCTTGTACGCGGTTGCACGCTTTGTTAACAATGACTTCTTTAAAACAGTCCATTTTGTAAACGCTGCTTGGGACTTTCTTTATAAACTGGCCATGCATCCCTATACAACCGTGTGTACGTACTTGTTCAGAACATGTTCGTCGAAGCTCACTTCTGCGCCTTATATTATGACACGTGGTGGAGCGTGCTTTAAGGACTATGTTTCGCAGTCGATAGCCTGTAATAGTCAAGGAACATGTCGCGTGATTGCGTCCATGCGTGTGTGTCTGCACGTGCGTCCGTGCCAGTGCAGGAGAAAGTGATAGCAAATAACAAACACAGGTTCTAAGCCGCAGGAACGACGCTGTAACCTCTTGAATATCTCATGAGAAAGGCGAACAGTTGATTGCATCATCAGGACATCGAGTACCGGCATGCACCGAATACCTGAGGCCTCGCGAAAATGCAAGCGGCGCCTTGGCACTACCTTAAATATTGCTGGTGTGATTGAAGCGTGCAGTAGCTGCGCAATCATGTGACTCCTCTGCCAGTGCGCTATGCGTGGTAGACAAAGGAAGCACATTAGTGTCGCAAATAACGCCATATATAGTTTCGAATGGCGAATATAAACTACAGAATTTTCCTAACTCTTTCATTCGCTCCATGTTAATGTGTTTTGGCAATCATCATGTGCTTGCCATTGAGACACGACATGCGACAAGATTGCGTTTATAGTACCAAAAACAAATCAGAGTTTAAAGCAGTCGGTGTCAGAGAAATGAATCTGCCAAAACACCTGGAAAGTTATTCTGCTAGCAGCTCCTAGAACACAGTCACTCTCTCCTTTGTCAATCTGGCTGCGGGAAAAAGAAGGTGTAAAGACTGTAAATATCCCCGTCGGCCACCCAAATATTGTCTCGCGCAGCGCATCAAACTTTCATGAAAATGGGCGTATTCTCATCTGCGCCCTCAAGAACTGCTCATGCGGTGACCACGCCCTACAGCGCGAGGATTACCAGTGCGAGAACTCAAGCATCACGTAATGAACCATGTAAAACAAAAAGAAGGCAAAGAGATTTATCATCGTTACGAGCGCGAGCAGTATAATAGAAAGGGTGGTCAATATACAAGCCATACCAACAAAAATAATATCACAAGAAGCCGGGAAAAGGAACGAGCGCTTCTTGGCCATTTTCTGCGAGTCACAACCAAAATAAAAACAAAATGGAACTGCGCAAAGAATGCAACGCGGGGAACAGCGTAATGGCCTTCCAGGGGCTCGTCGCTTGACTGCCCCTCTGCCCGATGTGACGTTGTGCACTTGTCGAAGTTCTTCGACCAGTCGCGTGTCGGGCCGGCCCACAATGCCGATGGCCACCACCGAGTGCAGCGATGTGGCGTGCGAGATCGCAGAGCCAAAGTTCTGTGGCACTCTGATGCGGAAGTTTGGCACCGCCCCTGCTTGGCGAACGCCTGACAGCATCCGTCGGGAGAAGAAAAGGGGCCCAGTGTGGAACGGAAAGGTTTTCCTTGCACCGCGGATCGCGCCGGCTATACAGCCCCCAGAAAGAAAGAAAAAAAAAACGTCTGATTGTTGTTTGCGGTGTAGCTTTTGTTTTCATCCTTTGTCAGTTCACTACCTCCTTTTCCCTTTCTTTTTTCTTGCTGAGAGCTCCAACTTGTACATTTTGGAGGAAAAAAAGTCTCTGCGATGAATATGAGGAAAACATTAAGCAAAGTCCTGGCGAAAGAGTGACACGGTCAGAGTGCTGGAACGTCTTGAGAGTTGCGCCGCGTTGTTGCTGGTCGCCGGCGGCGGTGTTCAGTCCCCTTTAGCGAGATTGGTTGCGGTGAGCGCGCGTGTCAGGTGGCGGACCGTACACGTCGAATACATTAACGTGGACAGACGCATGCAAAATCGATCGCGGAAAGTTGCGGTAGCACGCACTTCCCACGACTCGCAATCTCTCAACCGAACGCGATCCGGCCAGGGCAATACGCTATTTCACTTTCGGCCGCATTGTCTTACCCTCCCTCACCTTTCAGCGCTTTTACCCAGAGTGTTGTCAAAGCAGGCCGAGCGAATTTCCTGCTTTATTTCACTTTGCGTGCCTGTTGCTGGAGTTGTCCACTTCTCGGAAACCCAGGTCTTGCTTTCGAGAAGAAAACAAAGGCAGGTAAGCAATAAAGTAAGTGATTAAGTTAGTAAAATAAAAGAAAGTAGCCTGAGTCAATAGGTCGGTAGAGGAAGGGAGGGATGAAAGAATTAAGGAAGGAAGGAAGGAAGGAAGGAAGGAAGGAAGGAAGGAAGGAAGGAAGGAAGGAAGGAAGGAAGGAAGGAGTCATGCATTCGCTGGTCGCCTTCTCCCCCATTTCATTCATACGGGTACATTTCATATACGGGTACATAAGACCCAGTAGCTAAGCTGCGTTCGTGTATACAAAAGCAGCTCCACATATCTACGTATGGTATCGACTTCTCGGTGACACAACTCCTCACCTACCCCATCCCGAGCCCGAGTCCCCTTCCAGCATATACGAAAGCAGCTCACGCAAAAGACGCCGTTCCGTTCCCGCACTGGCTCCCGTCATCGGCAGCAGGCAGTGTTCCCGGCAACGCCGGGTCATCCTAACGAAGGCGTCCCCTTCTGGACGGAGCCGCGCGTCGCTCCCAAAGCACACAAAGGCCGCGGCAGCGCGCGTCGCGGCACGTCTTGCACCTCACCCCTCTTTTCTTGTGTCTCGATGGCGTACTGCTTTCTTTGTTATTGTTAGTTTCTTTGGGGGGTGGGTGGCGCCTTACTTCTCTCGCGGCGTCTGCTTTGATTGAGAGAGGCAGCGCGTCGGGAGCACGGTCGAGCAGCGAGGCTGCGATGACGAGGCGAGCCGATGGAGAAGGGCGGTTCTGGCCGGGATGGAGAGGGACCGCGAAGGACTCAGATGCAGCCGTTCTCACCACCAAGAGAGAAGAGACAGCGTCGTCGATGGCGGGCTTCCTTCTTCATCTCGCACCCACACGCCTCCGTGGACGCAGCAGCACTGCTCGCGCGCGCGCGCACTCATCCCGAGTGCGTCCCGCTTCTCTTTCTGCCGCTCTCGTGCGTTCCGCTTGCGTCGCCGTCCGTCCAGTGTCCGTGGCTGCCGGTGAAATGGAAGAAGCCTGAGAAATAAACGAACACGGCCGCCGAACTCCATTGTGCCCGGATACGCGAGCCGGCTGCTCTGCTCTGCCCTGCACCCCCCCCCCCCCATCACCTTTCATCTGCTTCCTCTTCTTTCCTCGCCGAGTAGGCGTCAGTGCAGCCGCCCGCCCCTTCCCTTCCCCCCCCCCCCTCCCGAGCTTGGGCGGATGCGGCAAGCAAGCGGTGTATCAGCTGTGACTTGTACACAATGCCGTCTCTATTTTAATTTCACCACTGAGAAAGTCAAACTTTGCACTCCGGGAGCTTAATTTTCCGGTGCTATTTTTGTTTTCCGGGTTATGGGGTTAGGCGCTCGGCAGCTAGGCTTATGTTGTATGAGGACTCTTCAGAGACATGCGGTCGCTAACCGTAATGTGAACGCGCTATGATGCCTTTTCGTAACTGGTACCAATTTTAAGGAAAATGTTGACGCGTCATTTTAACTACGTGCTATCGCGCCCGCTTCACTTGCATACAGAGGTTAATGCAGTTGTAGTTGACCCTGTCCACAGGTCTTTGAATATATAGGGACAGCAGAAGAAGTGGGGGAGTGGGCACGTCATTTCTGTCTTCTCTGCGTATAAACTTCCTCTTTTGAATGCCGAGGTCAGATTAAGGTCACGCGCAAGGACTCGTCAATTCAGTCTTCGAAAAAAATGTAGGCTGATCCCGGAGGTTGTGCAACTCAAAAAACAGCCTGACGCAGTGCAAACACTGGATATATCGCGTATTATGGGGGTCCCAGTGTGTGGTACCATACATACATAGTGCGAACAAACCCCGGGTGTAGGGGGTGCGAGTTAAGGAGGTCCGCGGTGGTTGGTGACGCACATGACCGCAGACATCGGCTCCAACATCCACTGGCCCCCGTTTTCATGCTGTCGTCGCTACTCCGTCGTCGTCATTTCGTTGCCTTCACGACATTGCGATAATTATTTTTTTGTTGTCATGTCACCGCCATCTCTCCCCGCTTTTACTATGTTGCTGTCACTGCGTTGTCACATCGTCGTCGTCGTCATCACGCCGTCTTCGAGCTGTTGTCGTCTTACTGTCGTCATCATTCTATCATCGTCATCACAAAGTCGCCGTCGTACCGTCGTGGTCATTCCATCGCGGTCATTTTGTCGTAGCGATTGCACTTTCATCAACCCATTGTCGTCATACCTTTGTCATCACACCGTCGTCATGATTCCACCTTCATCATCCCTCTGTCGTCGTCATACGTGTCGTCGTATACCATTTTCATCACACCGTCTTCGCCATACCATTGTAATCATTTAAAATCTATATCGTCATCCCACCGGTATCACTCCAGCATCGGCATCACGTTGTCGTCGCGCCGTTGTCGTTGCTCCATCATCGTCTTACCACCGTCGTCACTCCAGCCTAGTCATCACATCGTCGTCATGTAATCGCAGTCACACCAACGACACGCTCATTTGCGCTTTCTTTACTTTTCCTAAATGTTTCGCACGACATAGACAATCATGAAGAATGTTTTCTGCCTTAATTTGTTTTTCTCTTTCCCAGTGTAGAGTAGCCAGCCAAGCTCACCCCTCCCTCTTCTGACTCCCTACTTGTCCCTCGCAACCTCAGTCTAGCACCTACTGGTTGAAGAAACGGTTTGGAGAAAAGTGATGCGATGGAGCACGGCGCATATGGCGCTCCTCAGGCTGGCCAAAAAATGTCTTATGACCGGAACGTGCATCCGTATTCAGCGCGCAAGTGGGTTGGGCGAAAAATCTGGGAACTAGGGTGGGGTTCTTACGCCAGTCTCATGACTTCATCAGCGGGAAGAATAAAATGTCTTCCTTTCTTTTTTCCAGAGGTAGACGCTGGCCCCTGGGCGCCAGCCGCAAGGACCCATGGGACAGCTCACTCGTCTCCGCTTAGCTGACCTCAGCCGAAGACAACGACGCGTGTTCCTTGACCGCCTCGCTGCCCACAGCGTACAGGTACCGTGTGCGTGTCATGTGGTCGTTATACGGCTTCGTCCCGTCCCCCGCCTCTCCAGGGTCCTGTGTTCTCGGCCCCTCCTTCGAGGCAATAAAGCCTGGCAAGCGCCATCTTTGGCCGACCCTGTGTTCGAAGCGGTCCTCGGTCCAACCAAGGGGGTACACCGTATACGTGCGTCCGTGCGTGCGTGTGAGAGTGTGTGTGTGTGTGTAGTACGTTCGTGCGTGCTTGAACGCAGCGGTCGTGCAGCGTGCGCCGGAGGTGGAGGTTGGAGAGAGAGGGAGCTTCTTTCTCGGCCGCGGTCGTCAATAATAGCCGAGGTCGTTACGAGCACTGCAGCCTCTAGCAGCGTCGGCCGGCGCGAGTCCTCCTCTTCTCGCGTCGAAGATCCGGAAATTGGCGCGCATGCGTCACAGCCCGCGCTGCCTCATCTCCTGCGGCAGGTCCGAGACGATACACGTACGTGTAGCCTACGTGGTGCTCCAAGTGGCGGTGGTCGTCGTCGCGGTCCACCGGCCGTCCCTGCGCCAGTTCGCACGTCCGAAGTGACTCCGTCTTTGCGCAGCGCGCCTGTCTTCGTATCCCCTCACCGCCTCCGGTACTCGCATGCGGATATTTATTCTCGGTAAAGGTTCCTATCCAAACAAAAAAGAAAGGCGAATCTGTCGACGTGGTTATAGGTGGGAGCGGCCAGAGTGAGCTTTATCGTGTTACGCGTCTTCGGCTTCGATACAAGGCGCACATGCGCTGTTCGTCGGTGCTTGACTGCACACGGCTGAAATGATATGGCTAGGGATACGCGACGTTGGTCGGCATGGATGTCGTCGCCGCATTGTGCTCTTAGTACGGGCGACATCAGAATAACGACAGTATGATGTAAACGCATTATATTGTTCAGCATTGTTTGTGGTTTCAGTTAGTCGTTCAATGAGTGAATGGTTAATAATTTTCACATTCGTTTTCCTCTGCGAAGTGACAAATTCCTGCATGCATGCCTGACATACTGATCCAGACGAAAAATTCGTGAAAGGTAAATCAAGAGTCGCCAAACAAACGCGCACGCCCAGCACACCAAGACATATGCACACTTATTCAATGCTATCTACGAAGCATCGTTTAGTCATGTGGCTCTTAATAAAAAGGGTCCGAGTCTGAGTTTCAGTCGGTGTGAGTCTGAGTGAGTCCCAGCGAATCGAAGCTTTCATAAGTGAGTGAGTTATATCAAGTTTGAATGTGATTCCATGTGTTTGTGGGTCCATGACGCTGCATGTGAGGATTAGTTCACCGAGATCACCCCAAATAAATATGCCCCTGTATTTCCACTAATGACGTCCACTGGAACGAGTTCTCCTGAGTTAAGACGTAACCATGAAATAATTAAACGGATAAGATGCACATAAGTCATCCCTCAAGTCATCATTAGCTTCACTGTGACGAGGTCCCCTGCAAGCCAGCCGCTAACCATTTCGCAGTGAAGCTGCGCAGACGCCACCTACTGGCGTCTGAAGCTAACTGGCGGCAAACAAAATATAGATACATTTTTTGCAATTATTGGTTTTAATAGTCAACAGCAAAACACTCATTCCTGAGGTAGATGATGCGGCGACCAGTATCTAACGACATTGCTTATGTCCCACTTATTCTAAAGGTTGCAAAACAAGCGTAGTCAAATTCACATTGCATCACTGCCAATAGCAATTTATGAATAATAGAGGATGTTCGCATAAAACTGCAATTGAAAATACTTGTAATAGTAAGTTCTGGTCTGTCGCACACAGAATCGCTGACATACATGCACTTGCTCAGCAGTCACCATTTCAGGTGCACGCTGACGAACCTGCTCTAGCAAGATGTAGATACTAAGCGCCTTGGTGAAGCCTCCCTGTTTGCTCCGGTGCAATATTGTGGCGCCATCTAGCATGCACTCAGTGAATGACCGTTGTGGCCTCTTAGCCTTTTGGTGCACAGCCTTGTGTCTTTTTCCGCTTTTCTTGTTTGTTGTGTGATTAGACATATTTCAAACAATAGGCTTCTGGCACATGATACAAATAAATGCAAAAGATTAGAATACCGCAATTTGATATCGCAAGTAAATGTTGGCACAATTATGAATCTTGGAGGTACATATTACACAATAGAGGCTTCCGACAAGACGCTTCAGACAAGAAGACAAGCAACACAAAGGCTAAGCATTCAATGTTATCGCAGGAAAACTACATTTCTGACTGTGCGTTTGCTGAGCTTTATTTGATTCGCCTAGCGTGGGCGCAGTTGACCGCACCCAAACCTTTTGCATCGGCAGCGAGCAAATGGAACCCTGCGGTTGTGGCGTCAATACATACAGATCTGACTGTGAATCGACCAATTAACACTCACCCATAAGGCTGTGCTCGAGGCTCCATACGTCTAACTAAAGTGTGTCTAAATCCTAGAGCCTGAGTGGATCCGTGATTTTGAGTGTGTCGGACAACTGCGCAAGTGTGCAAGCGTAAGTGAGCCCGAATGAGCATATGCATTAGTCGGAGTGAGCCTACTGGAGCCGTCTGGCGGGGCCCTTCTGCTATGCCGCTGCGTGCGCAGAGCGAATACGGCGCGTAGTTACAGGCCGAGTGCCACCTCCCTCAAATCAAGGCGCACATGCCTAAGCAAGTTCGCGCTATAGCGACCTGAAGAGGTTCGACCCGCGACGCGGTAAATCAGGCATGAGCGCCATTGCATTCTTGTTTTTATTGCGATAGCAATTATATGGACACTGCAGACGCATTTCTGCCGTCGCCGTCGCCGTGAGGTTCCGTATAAAGTCCAAGGGCGATAAAATCGTCGCTGTATGCTGTATATGCGAGTGAAATCGTGCGAGGGTGAGCCGGCTCATATCACTCACACAACGGCAAAAAGTCGGTAGGAAGCGCGCCGCCTTGAGCAAGGCTTCGAGGGGAGTGGAGGGAAGGAGGGGGGTGCAGAGGCGTTATACTTCGGGCGGGCCACGCGGCCGCGAGCGCCCGGCCGGGCCGTTGGATCATGAAACCCATCTGCGACGGGTACAGAGTCCGCACTGGTGTCTTCTCGCGGCATACTTCGCGTTGATGCGAGCGGCTGCACGAAGGTCTGCTCGCTCGCTGCGGCTGCCGCGTTTCCTCAGTGCAGCGTTTTGACAGCGAGTTTCCGCGGTCATCTAGCGAGATGTGTTCATGTTGGCGCATGCGCGCGTGACGCCATGCTTGTTAATTTAGTTAGTAAGCCTATGTTTACAAGTTTATACGGCCGATAAGACTACTGTCCTTACTTCGTATAGCTGTCCACTAATTTGCTATCGCAATCGACGCTTCGCCTTTCGGGTGAAACTGCGACTTTTTTTAGATATTCTGTGCAAACTGGTATTTGTCATTGCTTACATATTTCTGTATGGTTGTTATACTTGTGCTAGACAATGATAATTATTTTTGTGCCTATTGTTAATGTATACGTAGTGCAAACTTGTAGCCTGCCTAATTGCACCTCGCTCTTCTCGCTGTGTGCCATTTTAGCAGGCATGGGCCCAGTCAAGCCTGTTGAAAGCTTTTTTGTCCGCGTTCCTAAATATTCTGTGATGTTGAATAAACCTTGTTTGTTTGTTTATTTATTTGCTTGTTTGTCTGTTTGTTTGTTTTGTTTGTTTGTTTGTTTGTTTGTTTGCTTGCTTGTTTGTTTGTTTGTTTGTTTGTTTGTTTGTTTGTTTGTTTGTTTGTTTGTTTGTTTGTTTGTTTGTTTGTTTGTTTGTTTGTTTGTTTGTTTGTTTGTTTGTTTGTATCGAAGCGAATCCTTACCCGCCTCGCACATTTCCAGTCTGCGCGTGGGAACTGCTACAAATAGAAGTGGCTGATTGTGGTTAGACCTGTCTACACTGTGTGTACGTGCGGGAGCCTCGGCCCTTGCAAGGGAGATAAATGAAAAAATCGCGTTCTCAGATTCGAGCGATAACTTCCGGATAAATCTGTTGATATGTGGAACTTGGGACGTTTGGTTAGCTCTCGATGGATAATGCCATGAGGCTTGTGAGTGCTGTCACGATGCACTGCCTCCTGGATCGGACGACGTTGCAAACGACGGTAAAACCCTTACGAGGACTACACATATTATCTTATGGTACCAGGGTCGTGCCCAGCGAGTACCCACGCTTGATTACATTGTCTCCAGGATTGGCCCGGTTCAAACCCGTCCAGATAGACATCTACGCAAAATGGGGAAAGATCTTACGACAGCTTTGCTGTAAAAACCTTTGCAGTGGCAGTAGCGTATAGTCAGCGCTGCGACAGCCAAACAATTGCCCTGCTCATGATGTACTGAGTGCCTGGAAAATATTTGCGTTTAGGACAAGCAAGGCATGATGCCATCATTTGGCCCTATGAATCGGCCTACCCTTTGTAAGAAATATCACCACCATGTCTCTCCTCACTGCAAGAAAAAAAGAAAAGAAAAAGGAAAGTGGCGTTGGTAAAATCCTCTAGGAAAGGGGAGGGGGATATTCGAGGGGAAAAAATAAGAATGAGTGACGTTCGGACGAAGGACTATCTTGAGGATTTCTCCCTTTGCCTTCCCTTTGAGTTCCAGGTAGAGGTAATAATAGTCCATTTTTCGCATTCTCGCGACGAAAGGAAAATAGTGAGGGCGTGGCGCTAAGCATTTCCGATATTATATCAAACAACCTTGCGAAAATGTCCCTCTATATTTCTCCATAGAGCCTGATCATGGCACTTAAGTAAGCAATCGCTCGGGAATATAAGAATTGCTAAAGATCCTTGGGTGTGTTAGTTATCGCAAAGTATCGGGGCCCTTACATAGTGGTTCTCATGCTATAAACGAGAGAAGAAGGCGAACCGAGGGGCTCGATTTTGTTAATCCTGACAATATAAGGCCAACAAACAATGAAGCCAAGGAAAGCATTGGGGAAATTAGCTGTAGTTGAAATTGAGAATATAGAAAATAGTGAAGAAAAGGAAAATGAGCGCGGACGAAGAGGTTACTTGTCACCAGTGGGAGCCGAACCCACAACCAGTAGCCACGTGACTGCCCACCGAAGATCACGTGTTACGTGACGCCATCGGGCAAAAAAAGTATGTTCCACATCCGCCCACCATCTCACGCAGTGGCGCTGGCTAACACTCCTAGGGCTAGATCTAGTTAACATAAATAACATAAAAAGTTAGTGGACGAACTGATAGCTGTCGCCGTAGCGCAATTGGTAGTGCAACGCGCGCATAATGTGGAGGTTTTGGGCTTGGCTCCCACCGACGACAAGTTATCTTCCTTTTTCCAATAAATGTTTTCCTCCTCGTCCTCCTCCACTTCCATTTTCCTTTTCTTCATTATTTTCCGCATCTTCAATTTCAACAACAGCTAATTTCCCCAATGCTTTCCTTGGCTTCACTGTCTGTTGGCTGTATATTCTCATGCTATAGCAATTCGTGAGAAAAGGCACCAACCGTTGGTCGTCTTACGAACGAAAAGCCCTTCGAAAGCAGTGCCGAGCCGCTCTTACATAAACGCGACTGTGGCGCATAGCATTTAATTTTTTTTCAGCACATCTCGTTCATGTGATCGGTGGTAATGCGCAAAAAAGAAAGAATGGCGAATAGCATTAATGCGGCCGGCGAACGTACATGTAGAAGGCTCGCGCATTATATCGTGGGAGAGAGATGAGAAGCGATACGGTCTCATGGCGCACGCTCTCCCCCACTCGCCGGCGAAACCCTCCCGCCACAAGATCTCTAGCTTAATGAGATCTCTAGCCATTTATTTCGACACGGTGTCGCGCGATGGGCTATACTGCCGGGCACGTAAACGCTGACGCACGGGATTACCGTGAAGAGCTGGGAAATGCGATACGCTGTAGTGTCGCAACCTAGAGAAAGCCTCCGTATTGCACTGAACGCTACGAAGTCGCCGACTCACAGCGCTTTGTGGCCCTGCCGGCGCTGTACTGTGTTGCAAGAAAGAGGTCTCCATATGGCACGAGAAAAAGAGGATTCCCCCATACATGCACGTAGTGTGGTTAGCCTTCGAAGAAAGACCGTGGACAGTGAGCAAGGATATGTCCCGCATTTTATTCCCATTTTCGCGAGATGCTGAATTCACGAACTCATAGCGACGGATATTCGTTACACGGAAACAGAAACGTCAGGTGGAACAATTTCCGGCTCTGTTTGCGGCCTGACTCCTCCTGTAGCAAACGCCACCACGCTACCGCCGCATTCCCGTAAAAATGGCTCAAGATGTTCAATAGATGGGTCAAGTTCGGATGAAACTGTTGTTTTACTTGGCCCTTCCTTTAATGCCCTCCACATTTTAGACATAGCTATAAAGGGTGCAGCAGCCAGCAAGCTACGCCAAAAAACCACTGGAGAGTAAAAGCCCATGTGGCAGAGGAAAGGCGCTGGTCTATGAACTGATTTATTCTCAGGAAAAATATACACATACGAAGTGAAGGCACCCGTAGTAGCAGAGACACGTGACACCCGAACACCATAAACAACAAGCAAAACTCAGTTACGCGCGCATTGCTGTAAAGAACGAAGACAAAGGAAGAGTTCGAGTTGCACGCGACTTTCAAATCGTCGTCTATCCACCGCAAGATTTCCTCACAGCATTACTTGTGAGTTTTACAGTGAAGCACGCTTTCCCGTTTATAGAAAGAAACTGAAAAAAAGCAATTGTTCGCATTCTCATTCGACAATATGGACTTGAAGTGACCAGAATGCAAGGTTTTCTGTTTTTATATCCCTGTCACAGAGTTTCGTTTGGTCATATGTACACTGTATAAAAATAAACAACAAGCTCGACTGCCAGTAGAGTTCTTGTCTCCATTTTCTGGTTTCATTGCGGTTTGATAACAGAGTCCTCCGCTATCACTAAGACTTCCTGAGAATTATTTCTAATCTTAGTTTTCTTTCTTAGTTCAGTTGTATCTTCTCCTCTACATTGTCGTGATTTCGGAGTCTCCTTATGGCACCACTCGATGAGACACCGTCAGTTATTTTCTTTGCTAGAGTCGTGTCCTTTAGTTTGTAGCTTTTGGTTGATTTGTCGCCAGTCTAAGGGGTGCAACAGCAGATGTAGCTATTTGAAGACATTTATGCTGTAATGCTGTCGTTTTAACACTTGAAGATGCGTCGCGGTAGCATAGGTTGCAAAGCTCACAGCGCTATTTCGATTCATGAAGCTTACACTTAGACCTTGCTTGACGCGATGGATGCCACAAACTTTACAAAAAGTAACTGAAGAAGCCGTTACTGTTCTGTGACTTCTGTTCTCTGTGACAGACAGCGCAAAATACTGCGAGAATATTCAACCGTGTATAATGTCACCATTACATGGTTACGGGAAAATCTACACGTCTCCAGCTTCTCATCAACTTTACATCGTTGAATGAAGCACGCATGAAATCCAGGATGATGTGAGTTAAAATGAATCATTAAAACAACGAAATAAGACGCTAGCATGCGTTTAGCGGTAATCTTTACAACGGCAAAAAGAAATAAAAATAATAAATGGAAGTGTGGTAAGGGCAGCACAGGAAATCCAAGATTGTGGAGTTGGCCGCTTTAATCAGTCTTCATTGTGTTGTTGTTGTTGTTGTTGTTGTTGTTGTTGTTGTTGGTGTTGTTGTTGTTGTTGTTGTTGTTGTTGTTGTTGTTGTTGTTGTTGTTGTTGTTGTTGTTGTTGTTGTTGTTGTTGTTGTTGTTGTTGTTGTTGTTGTTGTTGTTGTTGTTGTTGTTGTTGTTGTTGTTGTGGTGGTCGTCGTCGTCGTCGTCGTCGTCGTCGGACAGCTGTGTGTGCGCGTTACTTTGCGTCATGCCCTCACGTGCTGTACCTCTATGCACCCCAGCAAGCATGGCTACATAGCATACACGGAGTGGGAAAATCTGAAGAAAGAAGAATCTGCGCTCGTTCCCACGTGCTTGAGCGCAGCTGTCATTCTCGTCGCGACTAATGCGTCCACTCGTAAGTTCCCCATTGTGACGAGCGTTGGCTCCAAGTTCGGTTCGGCGCTTTTTCCGTCATTGACGTCGTCGTCGTCGTCGGGAGGGCGACTGCGTGGCCCTGTTGTACATTGCTCGCTTCTGCAGCCTGTCATCGCGGGCACGTCGCCGCCATACTGCGTTCGTCCGCTCCCGATGCGACACTCCCTCAGCGACGGCGAGCACTCTGCACTTCGGCTGTCCTCCGTGTCTGTTGTTTCGGCTGCCGCGCGAGTTTTTGCTCCCGGTCACCGAACGGCGAAGAGCCATCGATCAATCAGTGCGAAAATCCTCCTGACAGCGACACCGGCTCCGGAAAGCGCGGCCACACGGCCCGATACGTACAGTATCGAACCACGTTATATATACAGCCTTGAGCGAAGTCCGGAGGAAACACGCTGTGTACGTCAGAGAACACTGACGTTACGAAGAGCGAAGTTTCGCAGTGAAGCTTTTAGCAACTGTTGGGCAAGATGACGAGCGCGCATAGTCGAGAGAATAGTGCGAAAGATGAGGATTTCCAGAACATAACAACAAAGACACTGCACGAAGCGTTCGTGAAGTTTCTCTCGTCATATCCCGTCTTTCGTGCACTGTTTCTTCTTCTTCGGGTGGGGGAGGGGGGGTGGAAGAGCTTCTAGCGGCAGGCTCTCGAGTCGTCTACAGATAGAAAAAAAAATCTGGAACTCGAAACGTTCGAGACACCGGCAGAGAAAGCACTCAAACAAAGGTGCTGGGCGCTGTTCGGCATCGTAACAATGACCAGGACGTTAGGAAGACCAAAGTTTAACAACGAAGTTCTTAGCAGCGCGCTTGAGCAACGCACTTTCCCAAGAAAAAGTGAACGCTCCGAACGCGCAGGTACTTGAGAAAGAAACTGCGACGGAAGGACATTTGTCATTGTTGGAATTCAGAAGAGGACACAGAGAGACACACAGTTTGCACACCGACGTGAACTTCGAGAAATGCCTGGGACGTTCGCCAAATGGCCTGAACACAGCGCCGAGGCAAAAGTGGTCGATGACACCTTGCACTTACACGCGGGCCGTGAGCGAGAAGAAAGATAGTGTGAAGTGCGCTCGTGGCAGGAATATCTTACTTGAATTCACAACGAAAACTCTCTCTCGACACAAGCGGCGGCGCCTACGGTCGCATTACCTCGGAGAAACGGCGAATCTCTCGTTTGTCGTGTGTTTTATGACACTGAAGATCACTCGTATACACTAGTTTTACAGCTTCTGGTCAGGGTAGACCAAAGCGTTAGAAGAAACGCTTTTCTACGTCAGCTTACCTCACTAACGCGCCGCGAGGCGGAAAGGAAGAATTCTTAAACTAGTCCCCCCCCCCCTCCTTCTATTTTTTGTTCTCTCTACTCCACTAGGAATTGTCCTCTTGAAGTCTCTCTCTTTCTCCTTCTCTATCTATCTATCTATCTATCTATCTATCTATCTATCTATCTATCTATCTATCTATCTATCTATCTATCTATCCATCTATCGGCAGATAGATAGATAGATAGATAGATAGATAGATAGATAGATAGATAGATAGATAGATAGATAGATAGATAGATAGATAGATAGATAGATAGATAGATAGATAGATAGATAGATCCCACGCGCAATCTCTTTTCGTCTTTCTATCTATTTGTATCTCGCGAGCGCGCACTCTCCACTTCTTATTTTTATAGATCCATATATTTATTTACCTATATTTCACGCAAGAACATCCACATTATCTATCTATCTATCTATCTATCTATCTATCTATCTATCTATCTATCTATCTATCTATCTAACTGTTTGACACACACACACACACACGCACACACACATACAATGTACACGCGTACATCGTGAAAAGCAGAAGAAAGCACATTTGTTTTACGGCAAAGGAGCTCCGAGACGACGGAGAAGACACCCTCCCCTCCCGCGTTTCGCTCGCTGCTCTGTTTCACTGCTCGCCGAGAGCCGGCGGAGCATGAGACTCGGGCCGAACGGCGACGCCGAGTGCGCGCCGGCGGCGAGAAGAGGAAATGGCCCACAAGTGCAGACGTCGCAAGAAAAAGCCAACTCTCCGCCCGAGGGAGGAGAGCTCGAGTGCGCGCAATCAGCCGCCGCCGCCGCTGCTGCTGCCGCCATCGCGGAGGGAGCGATGTGTGTCGGCTGCTGTCCCGCTCGGCAGAAAAGAACAAAACGAGGGAAGCGAAGGAAAAACAGCGCGGCCTTCTTCTTCTCCCGTGTCCTTCCAGACTGCTGCACTCCTTCCTTGTTGAGCCAAGGAGTGGAACCGCGGTGCTTAGCAGGCGACGCCGAGCTCGATATCATGGCCCATTCCGTCGACCCTTCTCTTTGCGTCTTGCCACGGATTTCTTCGTTTCTCTCCCGTTCTTCTCGCTTTCTCTTTCTTTCTGTTTCTGTCTTTCTTCGTTATTCCGCCTTAGCGTCGCTATAGCACCGCGTATAGTAGTAAACTTCAATCCACGAAAGGCCAGGCACCTCACCCCGTCATACGAGAGTGCAATAAAAGGCAAACGTTGATGGGTGCGCGCGCCGAAAGTGGCCGTAAGGAGGGATTGCTTCGAGAACAAAGCAAACTTGTCAAATGAATAGTGCTTTTTTACTGAAAAAGAGCTTAGACAACAAAACGCGAGAATCCATTTTTTTGTCCGTATGCGCGTCAGCGTGACACAATGTATAACTCCCGCTGAAAGCAGCACCACTGGTGTCAATTTCTCCGTTCGGCTGGCCTCCCCCTTTTTTCTTGTTTGTTCCTAACTTTTCTTGAAGTTTCATACTCTTCTTTCGAGACGTGAAAGAACTGGCATCGAAACATAAGCGCCGGGAAGCAAATACGCCAGGAAAGAAAAACGAGGGAGAGAAGAGAGACCCCTTGGTTGCTTGGAATTTCGAACTAAAAAAGCGCTCACAGGCGAAAGGCAAACACCCTATCAGATATGTCAGTCCGAAGAGCGCTCAGAGTGCCAGTGTGAAAAAGAAAGGGAGGGGTTGGGGGGATATGACTAATAAATAAAAAGCAACGTAGCGGAAGCGAAGAACAAAATAGCGGAAACAAAAGCGCGCGCGCGCACACAAGAGCGCCCAACTAAACTCAGAGTTTTAGACCCCTCCCCCCCCTCCCCTTCTCTTTAGAAGGAAGAAACAATGCAATCAGTCACCGGGGAATGTCAAAAATGAAAAAAATGGGCTCACACACGCACAACCCGAGCTCGGCGGCACGCTGACTCTGCAAGTTTTTTTTTTTTTTTTAAGCGTCGCGTAAGACAAAACGTTAAAAAGAAAACGCGAATCAGAGAAAACATGGCAACACAGATAGATACTGTGACGCAGGATATTGACAGAGGAACGTCGTAAAAGGGGGCACAGCAAAGACGGGGTGCGGGGAGCGAGGGTTAGAGGAGCCTAAAGTTAGGAACAAATAAATATACGTGAGAGAACCAGCGTTTGCAGAAACTGTACAGAGCGACGGAAGCGCATCTGAGATTTGGCGCGTCAAGCAGCGCCGCCCTGGCGGCTGCCGTTGTAAGTTGTGGGGCGGTCTGCGGCCCCGAGCGACTTTCTCGCGCGTCCCCTATTCTCGTGGCGGTACAGCGACGACACAACGAGGAGCCCAGCAGCGAACAATGTCACAAGCGCCGCGGATGCGCCGAGGAGGAGACCGTCTTATATGCGCCGTGCCGCTCAACCTTCCCCCCTCTCCGCCATCGCCATGCTCCCAGCCCCTCCCATTCTATTCTTCTTCGTACCTCTTCATTTATTCGCTCCACAGACGCTGCTTCACGGCCCTGAACGCTTCTATTTTGGTGTCTGAGTGCGCGCGCGCGCAAGAGCTCCCTTAGCCCGCCGGAGGGAAAGCAAGGCGTAGCAGGGGATCGCAGCGTGGCCAGCGCAGTCTATGCTAAAGGCGCGCGCGAGACCAAGCCGATCGCTGTTTACCTTGGCCCTTCCTGCCTCGACTGCGACGAGAGAGCGCGCGGGGTGGCTAGGCCGGTCTCGGTGCTGAAGCGCGGGAGAAGAAAGAGGAGCCAACGAGTTGGAAGAGAGAGAGAAAGGACGGGAGGCAGCGGCGGCTCCTTGTTTCAGAGCCTCCGCTGTTTACGCCGCCACTTGGGCCCGCACCGCTTCTATAGCTGCGACAGCACCGCCGACGCTAAAGCAGCAGCAGCGGTGGCGGCGGCTGCGATGGCGCGGCGGAGGAAAATCGCGAATTGTGTTCGCCCGAGCGGAACTGCCGGCCGTGGCGGCTCCCCATGGGTCCACCCGCCGCTGGGTCGCGTCCTGCAGAGGGTGGCACCTTCTCCCCCCCCCCCCATTTCCAACCCCCGCGTTTCCCATCCCCGCCGATTCCGGAGCAGTAATCGGAAAATCCGGCGCGCGGTTCCGGCCTGCCAGAGCCTCTGAACTGGCGCCGCTCTTTTACCCTCGCTCTTCGTTTCCTCATTGTGTTTTTTTGTCTTGCCGCTGGTTCGTAATGCTTTCCGCTATTGTGCGCAGCGGAGAAGCGTCATGTCAGGGGAGTTTGTTTCTGGCTTTGTTTTTTGCTTCTTCGTTCAGCTCAAGGCACTAAGGTAAAGTTGAAGAGAGCTCCGGGACAATTCGAATTCACCAAACGATGCCGCCGCCTGATGCGGGACTAACCACTAACTCGTTAGCACATTCGCGTACTGACTGAACTAGGATTAGTTGCAGCAGAAGTTCGAGAATCGACGTAGTTTTCCTTGGTTCCAAAAAACGTGCACTCTCCAAGAATAAGAAAAAAATAAAAAAAAACAGGAGTTTCGGGCCCCGTACGGGTCCCTTGATCACAATGAAAATGTTAACATGGGCGCGCGGCTATTTATGGGTGAGGTGGCACAGCGTTCGGGTGTATATCTCGGGAAGATTACCCCGCGTCCTGTTTATCGTGTGTCTAGTTGATTGGATGTAAAATGATTCTAAAAGCAAAAAGGCAGATAAGTGTTTCTCTTTTGCGATGATGGCTGCCGAGTCCCAGTCAATGATGTGTCCGTTTAGTTCGTGATGTTCCGCAAGGGTGTTCGCGGCTGTCTCCTAAATATCAACTATCAATACGTTGAGGCGGACTAGTCGGCTTCTGGAGCTCGCTTTCACGTTTTCAGCGCGAACTTAATGTCATTAATGTCAACTAAGATGTCATTAACTCCCGTTTGTTCCCTTACCCAATCTGCTCTTTTCTTATCCCTTAACGTTACACCCATCATTCTTCTTTCCATAGCTCGTTGCGTCTTCTTCAGTTTAAGTAGAACCCTTTTCGTAAGCCTCCAGGCTTCTGCCCCGTACGCGAGTAATGGTAAGACACAGCTGTTATACACTTTTCTCTTGAGGGATAATGGCAACCTGCTGTTCATGATCTGAGAATGCCTGCCAAACGCACCCCAGCCCATTTTTATTCTTCTGATTATTTCAGTCTCATGATCCGCATCCGCGCTCACTACCTGGCCTAAGTAGACGTATTCCCTTACCGCTTCCAGTGCCCCGCTACCTATCGTAAATTGCTGTTCTCTTCGGAGGCTGTTAAACATTACTTTAGTTTTCTGCAGATTAATTTTTAGACTCACCCTTCTGCTTTGCCTCTCCAGGTCAGTGAGCTTGCATTGCAATTAGTCCCCTGAGTTATTAAGCAAGGCAACGTCATCAGCGAATCGCCAGTTACCACTGGCGTAGCAACAGGGGGGGCCGTGGGCCCCGGGTGCATGGGGCCAGTAGAGGGGGGGGGGGTGTCATATACGTCTGAAGACACCCGAAAATTGTCGATATCCCCGCCTTCCTCGACTACACCCGGGGGGGGGGGGGGTGACAGAAGAGCTAAGAGCCCCGGGTGCCAGACGACCTAGCTACGCCACTGCCAGTTACTAAGGTATTCTCCATCAACTTTTATCCCGAATTCTTCTCAATCCAGGTCTCTGAATACCTCCTGTAAACACGCTGTGAATAGCTTTGGAGAGATCGTATCTGCCTGCCCGACGCCTTTCTTTATTGGGATTTTGTTGCTTTCTTTATGGAGGACTAGGGTGGCTGTGCAGCCGCTATAGATATCTTTCAGTATTTTTACATACGGCTCGTCTACACCATGATTCCGTAATGCCTCCATGACTGCTGAGGTTTCGACAGAGTCAAACGCTTTCTCGTAATCAATGAAAGCTATATATAAGGGTTGGTTATATATTCCGCACATTTATCTATCACCTGATTGATAGTGTGAATATGGTCTATTGTTGGGTAGCCTTTACGGAATCCTGCCTGGTCCTTTGGTTGACAGAAGTCTAAGGTGTTCCTGATTCTATTTGCGTTTACCTTAGTAAATACTTTGTCGGCAATGGACAGTAAGCTGATCGGTCTATAATCTTTCAAGTCTATGGCGTCCCCTTCCTTATGGATTAGGATTATGTTAGCGTTCTTCCAAGATTCCGGTAGGCTGGAGGTCATGAGGCATTGCGCGTACAGGGTGGCCAGTTTTTCTAGAACAATCTGCCCACCATCCTTCAGCAAATCTGCTGTTACACCCATACACAGACCTAAACTAGTAGACTGAAAGAGCGCTGGTCCAGTGTCATCGCGGGAACAAAACGTCTCTTGCGCTCGTTTTCGGAGCCTTTCACGGGGAGTGAACGTACACCTTGTACACCTTCGCTCCCGCTCACCTCACCTAGGCAGCACAATCCGGCGCGCTATCTCGTCGTACTTCTTGAAATTCGTTCTCTATATTGTAGGAACAATGCCTATATATACCCTAGGTAACGCACAGGAGGCTGGCCATTGCCACTGCCTTGGGTTTGTGTGGCTACAAGCTTTCAGCGCGCGCTCCGCGCTCGGGGTGTATACACGCTTTGAAACGGCTGAAACGTACGTTGACGTAGACAAACGCACGAACGCATCGAAACACTTAATTTTGATAGATTTAATGGTGCGAAATAAATAACGACACAACGGCACGCGTTCCGCGTTCTACGCATCTCATTATAGTGTTGCATAACCCGTAAAGGCGTAGACATTGAACGCGCGTATGAAATCTCCTGTACTCGCGGGACCCCTTGTCCTGCGACGATTGAAACCCCCTTTCACGTTCACAAGCACACGAACGTGACTAGCTATTGGTTTGGTTTGGCGTTGCCTCAGGCAGCATACGGCCAACATCGTATGCGCTCTCCTTGCTAAGGCATCAATGATTGTAGGCGTAAATTCGTTTTGAAACGAAGCATTGCCGAGTAACTCATACTTCAAACAAAGAAAGCGTTCAATGACGTGCCCTAACGTGGGATTGAGCGTTGGTCACCCAAGTACATCGGCCCGTTGCCCCCCACCATTATGCCACAACCACTATTTAATATAACATAATGCGAAAGCATTATATACCCCATTTCCCTAAAATCCGGCGTCGTCACAGGATGGTACCGAAATTGGCTGACGGCGCAAAGAGTGAAAACGCGTCGGAAATGCTGGGATTGTCGTCACATTTCTCAGGGAGGTTCCTGCAAAGAAAGCAAGTCAAATAGTTTCGAAACGAAAATTTTGTGCATATCGGTCTGAGTGGGAATCCAACCCGCGCCTCCCGGGTGCGAGACGCGCACGCTTCCCCCGACGCCACACTACAGCGACTACGTGGTTGTGGCTAACTAAAGCTGCGGTGAGTCACGTCACGTCCCAGCCACCTTGCTGCCTAAAGGTGTGGCCCATAGTGGGTGCGTCACTGGGGTCGTGACGGTGCAGCAGACAGATCCCGGGATACTGCTACGTGCGCGGCGCACAGAAACCAGGAAAGGGACTGTATGCAGTGCTTTCGCGTTCCCGCACGTAAGCAGTTTAAAGTGTGTCTGCCGAATTTTTGTTTTTCTTTCTTCTTTTTCGGGAATCCGCGCATTCGCCGGTTTATTTTCTGCGCTCAATTTTTTTTTTTTTTTTTGGGGGGGGGGCAGCTTTCCTCGAGGGCTTCGCCGCCTGAACATTCTCGCCAGCGTCATGTACACTTCTATCGTGCCAACTATTTCATTGAGATTACGGCATGTGTCACATTGCCGAGGAAGTTAGCGCATATGCTAGGGCGCATGCGCGCGCACCCGAGCGCACGCGGAGGTGCTCGGTTCGGACAGCTTGTAACGTGGACGATGTGGTTTGGGCGAGGGCCTTTCGATGTGACCTTGCACTGGCATCGCATTAACGCAGAAACCTACACGCTTTTGAGAACTCTTTATACCTTTGAAGCACTCCAAACAAAGTATAATACCCCTGTCAAGCGGGCAAGTTAAGGGCACTTATGGAGAGTGCACTCGTTTTTAAGTGGAGTTTCCCAAATCTAAACGTTGCGAGTAGAGTTTACTCGCCGATGAGTGCACTCCGGTCGGAGAGCGTTCACGGAACGCACTTTGCTGGTGGAGTGCGTAACATCGCTGCCAGCGGTTCCAACGATACAATATGTAATGCATAGAAAAAGGACACAGAAGTTAATTTTAGCTGTTGAACAGCTTCTAACAAAATAATCACAGCATAACTCGCTGATATTCTGTTCTAGCAGGATCAAATGCCACCTCGCCGCACGCCACCATCTATCTTGTTCTGGATTGGCTAGGCATTCGTCTTTGCCGGCCTTGACTTGCAACACTCTTATGATAAGATTACTTTCGTTTTTTGTTCAGTAAATATAGATGACGATTGTTTTTTAGTTATAATAAAACTAAAGCAATCGATTTTTAGTAGCTTTTTTTTTAATCTACATCTTCAAAAAACATGGTTTTAGTCTGTCGCATTTTTTTTTTTTTTTTGTGCGAGTGCACTCTGTTTTCCCGTTTAGCACCGCGTAGCCGAAAGTGACACTCAAGGTCCCGAAGTGCACTCCTTAAGTGCACTTACCTTGCCCGCTTGACAAGGGTATAACTCCAAATGAAGCAACGACCTCACTTACTCCTAAATTTTATTGCTATACCCTGCAAGACGGCTTGTTTGTCCGTAGGACGTGCGCTCGAATTGCGAATTCGTTTATGCGTTCACAGAAGTGTCAGGGGAAAAAAACGTGAGCGCGCATATTCCTTACAGGGGGAATTAATGGGGCTCCCAATATACATAACCGATATATAGGCACGCGCCTAAGCTTACTTTAATTATTCAGGAGGCACAGGCGCTGTAGTTGAATCGGCTCTCAAGCGTACGGTTCATAAATCACTCCTTCAAAAAAAAAAAATTTGCACTCCCTGCGCGAGAACGGTGCGCTGCAATAATGAATCGTAACGTGCCAGTCACCCGGTCCGAGCAGAACATAGAGCTTCATTTCGTGTACAGCTCAGCCCCGCGCAGTCCTTTTCTGTTTACTACCGACGTCGCGTTATCGTAAATTGTTCACGCTCACTCTACAGCCCCTGCGGCCAGTTCGCTTCGGTACGGTTTGTGCTCGCGAGAAGAACCATTTATTCACGCTCACCGAATTCGCCACATCCGAGCGAGGTTCGTGCGTTTCAAGGTCGCGGCGTGAGACCGTGTAGCTTCGTTCTGGAGCAGCAGCCCATTAATTTTCGTTATCGGAAGCGGCCTGGGCTGGGCGCTGTACCGAAACGACTGCTCGAAAAGTGGGGCGAATGAAATTACACGCGAGGGGAAAGGTGCGAACAGTGAATTACCGCCGGAGAAGGACAGCCCGTAACGCGCAGCGTAACCAGCGATGCGTCGACGCTGCTTCGAGACCAGATGCATCAAAGTCGTTTTATGTGTAGAGAGAGAGAGAAGAAAGGGGAAAGGCAGGGAGTTTAACCAGATGGGAAGTTGAGGTCTGCTACGCTATGCTGGAGAGAGAGGGGAGGGGTAAGTAAAGTGATAGCAAAGTGCTTTATGTTTATGTGTAGATATAATATAAACGATGCGCGTTTTTGCTCCTAGTAACCTGGCGGCCAGGTGACAACGTTTATTGACGGGGGCAGCTTTTTTTTAGAGAGACAGAGAGAACTCAGCGGCATGTCCGCGATATGTGTGGAAGCGGAGCCCAGTGAACGCCCTACGGGGTTTCTTTCTGTTTTGTTCCTTAAGTTCCTAGCATTTATTTTACTGTGACAGCAGTTATAGTCACACCTGGATTATCAGTGTTCCATGCCTCCTTTCAATTACGCCGTTGTTGCTATGCCACCGTCTTCGTCGTGGTTTCATTGTCAGGCCAGACCTTCATCCTGAACGTCATAGAAGAAACGCAACGAAGCTCACCACCACAGTCATTGGGGGCCGAACTCATCCCCTTGCTCCAAAGTGAGCCGGTCGCTCTAATCATTGAGCTATCGCGATACCTTTTTTTTCTTTAACACATGGAAGGCCACAAACAAAAACAGGTACAAACACATATTCAAGAAATACTACATCTTGGACACAAAACGCCTAAAATTCAGTTGAGCATACGAATGTAAACAGCACCGCCATAAAATCTGGCGCGGCTGCCTCCTGAGAAGCATACGCACGCCGGGCATATGCTGCAGACTGCCGGGAAAACAAAGAAATGCCTAGTGGATCTCGGACTTTCAGCGTGCCTATCCCACATCTTGCTCTTTCAGAGGCTTTGCAAGCCGAGCAGTGCGATCATATCGCAAGGCGTGAAACCGGAATTTCTGCAAATAAGACAACGGCAGCATTCGCGATCGGCATTTTTTGCGAAATGTTGTGCGTTGCGCAGACTCTGTGAGGGGTGGCGTCTTTGCCTGAGCTTCACGACACGCAGAGAGGGAGGGCGAAGCCGGGTCCGGGTTTTCTTTATTTTTTGATACCTTCGCGTTGGCGTCCATTGCAGCATATATAAACTTGACAAGTTCAATGATTGTAACGCAGAATCGTATATGCCAGCTTTTTTTCTGTATTGTGCGTAGGTACTACTAATGTCCGCATAGTGTTGCAAATAAAGTCTCGTTCTCTTTGTGTTCGAATACCAAATTTACTCGCACTTAATTCCTGCATATCGGTGCTCCTTGTGCTCCTTATAATTTGGAATAATCCACCCATTTCCTCCATTACTGTTGGAAAAAAAGAAGTTATTATTATTATTATTATTATTATTATTATTATTATTATTATTATTATTATTATTATTATTATTATTATTATTATTATTATTATTATTATTATTATTATTATTATTATTATTATTATTATTATTTCTAGGCCAATCTCCCATCGTGGGTGGAGCCGCACACGTGATAGGCAACACTAACAATGGTAAGCTTTTGAATGCGAGAAGTAGGCGTGCGATTGTGGCCTAATAAAGGAGTACTATTAACAATGGTGCGAGGGGAACAAATAGCAATGCACTTGCGAATTCCTTTGTAAAGAATTGACCCAACATTTAGATGTTCTTAGAGCCGCAACAGAAAAGCATGCTTAATGCGATCAAAAGCTTTCGCTGTAAAATTCAATCTGAATTTGCAAAGTGCTCAGAATAGCATGAGAAGTATTGGAGAGCTGCGCGAACATGGTTCAAGTTAGTTTGTATAGATCGGCCTTTTAAACTGGATGTCTGACGAGGCCCAAATAGAAGTGACATTGAAAACTGGAGCCTATTCGATAAAACATTTGCACAAGTTTTGTAGTCCGCATTCGACAGCATAATGAGTCTGTTCCAAAAAGGGGTGCTATTTCAAAAGCTGTGCCTATATCTTCTCCTGTAAAACAAGTACGTCCTTTATCGCCACTCCTACTTGCCCTGTATCCGAAGCCCTTTTGTATTAGCGTTCTTCAATGTAGATACATTCAGGGCTTTAACATCTTGGCCAACGACCACAAGGTATTGGTTTACGCAGATGATATTGATTTTTTTTTCTGTTCTGACAAACGTAGCATCCACAAAGTACTATCGTTGCCTGAACAATTAGGAATGGCCTTCTGGAGTCCTTGGTTTTGTTTCGCGCTGTATTACGCCAAGCGATTTTTGCTGGTATAGGATTTACTTGTATGCATGCCACCGAAATAGCGGGGCGTTCCCTTAACAAACTGACACAGTTGTGCCAGCGAATCTCTCGTGCACAGCATCGAGGGTCTCAAAAGAGGCACGTAAAACCTTTCAGGCGTTGTGCCGAGGTGGTTGCGCACGAAATTCCCCTGAACTGCGGCAAGTCCTACGTTGGACAAACTGGTAGTTGCGTTAATGACCCTCTGGGGGAACACGACAACAGCATCGGGGAAGTGTGACTGTGAGCATCTTCCTGCGCACTGTAAAACTTGCTCGTGTGTGTCGCGCTCTGGGCGAGTTAAAATTACTCGCAAAGGCGGAGATCAAAACGACGAAGGAACTTCTAGCAGATTTCTATGTAAGAAGGAAATGGTTCGCTTCCGCTAGTGGCACTTCGATCACGCTGTATACCTCAGAAATGTGCTTTCTTTTTTTTTTTTTTTGATAGACCTCTGTTGTGACGACACCTTTGACGTCACGCTTTCACACTACTGCGCATGCTTGGAAGTCTTCCTTGCGTTGTACCTCCGACCTTTAATGAACATTTGTTAGTTGGCTCTGTCTCTTACCTGCCCCCCATTTTTTTCGTGCCCCACACTTTGTGCCAGAAACATGTTGAGCAAGACGTAGCCACCAACTAGCCCAAGCACAAGTTTTTCTGGATTACCTTTCAACGTGAGGGCATTTGCTGCACTTTCCCCTCGTGGTATCAAAGGAGGTTCAAAAAAGTATCCTTACGTGATTTGAATGCGAAAGCATGAAGACTTGTCTAAGTTATCACTTTAAATTAAAACTCCGCGTTAATACACCCTAATCCTCTTTGCTCTAATTTGTACCAACCTTAATCCAGTTTAATCCACTTTGTTCAACCTTAACCAACTCTATTGCACCTTAATCCACCTTCTTTTTTATTAAATAAAAATAAAATAGAGGTGTAGTCACCCTAAATGGTGAAGACTCCTTTTCTCATAGCAGAAATAACAATGTAAAAGAATATATATAGTAGGAAATATGAAAAGAAACGACGTCACAGGGTCAGAAATCCACAGCACACAATTCTATACATTCACGAACATATAGATATAAAAGGCAAAGGCAAGTCGCACCGCAATGGGTTTGTAAACCAAGTCACAAAGTCACAAACAAAGTCACACGAGCGGCCCCGATGTAGACTGCGATGAACATGTGAACAGATCAATTACAGAGTTAAAATAATACACGCACAGAATATCACAGTCAAAAGTGAGTTTCAACACGGAATACAAAAGAACATGGTACGTAATATACAAGTGCTAATGATTACAAATAATGAAAGCAAGTTGTAGTAACACTGTGTGTCTATTCAGCGCGATATCTAGTACTTGCTAAGGACGTCTGTATCTTCGTAAAAATGTTCAAATGCATTCGGTGATTTTAGCTGTATTTTCGATGACTGTGGATCCAGCAACTTTGCGAGTTCGAAAGGTTGGTGAGGATCAGCGTAGGGTAACACTTGTTCTAGCTGTCGTCTTTGAATCGCGTGTCTGGGGCATTCGAGGAGGAAATGGCGAACATTCTCATCGCCGTTGCTACAGGAACAAGTCGGGAAAGAAGCCCGCTTTACTCGATATAGAAAATTTTGTTGTATGCTGTCCCAAGGCGCAGTCGATTTATTAGTGTCTCGGTACTTTTCGAAAGTTCTTTATCCAACCGGTATTTGAGTTGAGGGTGCACTTCGTAAGGAGTCGATTCCTTGGTATTTTCATTGAACCAGGTTGACATACACAAGTCCTTATTTAGTTCTCTTAATGCGTTGCGTTTCCATTGGTGATACAGGGATGAGTTGAATTTCTGCATCTTTATGGGCCGATTTTGCCAACGGGTCTGCTAATTCGTTGCCTGCTATACCAGCATGTCATTGCATCCACTGTAATATTACTTCATGTTTTCTTTCAACAGCCTGAGTTAAACTCTTCAGTACTGCGCATGTTATTTGTGCGTTTGGATGGTTGTCATCAATATCTTCAAGACATGCTAAAGCCGATAAGGAGTCCGTACAAATTACGAACTTTTTTGGTGTGTCATGTGTTTTGATAAAAAAAAAATGTGGCTTAATTGCCACTAATTCCGCTATTGTTGGTGACGACGTGCGTCCGAACCGACACGCGTATTCTACCTACAAGGCTGGTGTAACAAAAGCTGCAGTCGCACTTTTTATTGCGATAGCAATTATGGACGCTCCAGGCGTATTTCTGCCGTCGCCGTGAGGTTCCGTATGAGTGAAAGCTTGTGAGGGTGAGCCGGCGAATGCGGTTCAATCTCGCGTGCGCGAGCGAGGAACGCGGCCCGGATGCGCACCCTCTCCTGTGGCGCGCGAGGCAGGGGGGTCAGGCGAGGGAGGAGGGGCGTTCTTCTCCGGCGACGGTGCCTCGATGTCCTCCTCGCCCGCCGCTCCGTACAGAGTGGAAACAACTGCGGCGTCTACTACGGCGTTGGCCACGCGAATCGCGGACGCCGTAGTAGGCGCCTTTGGCGGACGCCGTACGGACGCGTTGCCGGCGCTCGTGTGTCTTGAAAGCGGTATGCGACGTGGCTAAAGTGCGCGGCCGCGCGGGCCTCATCTTCAAAGCGGTCTGCAATGTTTGCAGAGTTCGCGCAGTACCGGCAGCTTCGTGTGCGCTGTGAGTTCGACGTTTCGTACGCGTTGAAGCGACAGATGCACGAAGGTCAATTGGCTTCCGGCTGCTGCCGCGGTTCCTAACTCCAGCGTCTTGGACGCTGGAGTTAGGAACCAGTCGTTGTGGTGTGAACCTCTCCTCTTGTCCTTTGTGTTTTTGACTGGTTTTTTCGTTCAAGTATGCACCAACTGGCCCAGATTTCAACCCTTCTGACCAGCGTCTTCACAGAAAGTTTCCGCTGTTATCGAGCAATGTGTGTTCATGTTTACCTGTGCGCGCGTGACACCGTGCTGTTTAGTTAAAACACGTTGACGGGCTAGTTGGTTTGAATCTATGATAGAACGTTTAAGCGCGACTGAACAAGGACGTAGAAAGAAGCAGACACACAAAGACAGCGCTGTCTCCGTGTGTCTGTTTCTTTCTACGTTCTCGTTGAGTCACGCTTAAGCATTCTGTCATTACTAATATACTTAGTAAGCGAATGTTTACAAGTTTATACTGCCGATAAAACTACTGTCCTTACTTCGTACAGCTATCTATTAATTTGCTATCGCGATCGGTGCCTCGTCTTTCCGGCGGAACTGCGATTTTTTTTTTACATAACCTTCCGTGCTCACGTGAATAGACTCCTGGTATACTTGTCAAATAGCTGATGTAAGGCTAATTGCTTTGCTGTAACGTGGAAACGTCGCTTTAATTTTTAAGATCTTCAATTGTCGTTCATATTTTCGGTGCCTGTAGAAGCCACGGTGGGTAGCATAGGTCTGAGTGCCAAGATATCCTCCCATCTTAATCCGCCTTAATCCGCTTTAATCCTACTTTGTGAGTGTGTCAGATAGGCTTTTTCTGGTGTGGCCGCGGCGTCAGACGCCGTGGCTGCTCACCGTGACATCTCGCAGTGCGAGCAGCAGCAGGTCCAGAGCCGAGCAAGTGACGTCATCATTTTGTAACGTGTGTTTTGGTACCATCGGATAACGCAGGACGGCGGATTTTCTGCTTCATGGGGCATATAGTGCCTTCCCAATAAAAGTGCTGCAGTGGAAATAATGTCCCAAAGGTGTAGCCGCACCGCAGCCATCTCAGGAGAAGCACAATAAAACATTAGCTTATGGTGAGGAAGCGCCTCTCTCGCACTTCACACTGTATGCTTCCCACGAGTTAATCATGGCTTATTTTACTAGACAGATGCTTATCTACGTGTATCTCTGTATTACTGGTTTTAGCGCGAAATCTGAACATCCTGGTAAATTTTACTGGAGATGACGTCATCAATACTCAGGCCAAGGTTCTATTTTCGTAGGAAAAAAACAACTTTTATTTTCTAATTAGCCTTGCATTATAATAACAGAGCCAAATCAGTTAATTTGTAAGCAGACATCACCCGACAAGGCTCTATTTCGTAGGTGAAGGAGGGGCAAGCGTTGACTTTGGCTTCACCTGTCCTGGTGTGAAGTGAAGTTACGGGAGCATACACTCCCATCAATCTTTATTAAACCCCCTTGGCGGTATGGGCCCATCCCGTGACCCCTGAGACTCCTGAGGCTCAGCGTATCGGCCGGGAACGTTTGGTTCCCAGATAATCGATGCGCACGGATGCCCCGCCGTAGCTCTGCCTGCCCCGTTTGATACATTATCTAATGGAAGGCAAAAAGCCCAGAGTCCTAAATATGCTTTCTTTTTAATACGTGATTGTTCACGGCTGTCCGGCACGAACGAGTTGTAATGAGTTGGCGGAGCGGGTTGCCACTATACTTTATATGAAATATATGACAATATATGAGAACCCGGCGTCACCCATAGACACCAACACCTTTTAAAGATAGCATATTAATATAAAGAAAGCGATGCACGATCTGTGAAGAGAGTTCGTAAATCGATGATAAATATCTTATTGCAGAATGTCTATAGCATTTTTACTTTCTTTTTTTCAATGCACCGCGGCAGATGCGAATGAACGTGCATTTCCTTACCCGAACGAACAATGAGCTCACGGATGAAGTGCCACAGGCCTGGAGCACTTTAATAAATTTTTTACGCGAGAAATGTGTATATTTCATGGCGCGCAGAGTGCATTCGGGGCAGGCAAACGAAGTCGGTAAGGTACGTGAGCTCCGCTCGCTCGTATACGGTTTCAACCTCGTACGAAGCGGCGGCGCCGGCCTCCAGCTTCGCGTCGAGCTCAGTCCGCAAGGGGCGTTTTGAAGTGCTGCGCATGCAAAATGCATGCGGCAAGGGAGCGAGGTTGCCCCCTTTTGGGTCGAGTATAACACCACTCGGCGCCGCTTTGTGCCCCAGCGGCGCTGCTATTTCTTTGTCACATTCTTTGGCACGAAACGCCATGGGCCGCAAGCGAGCTACCGTTCTCGAACCGGCAGCATATATATATACTGCGTAGGAGTTGTACCAAGAGTGCTACACATCGAGAATGCTAAAGATAGAACAGATGGCAGAGAAAGAACCGGTGTTTAGCAGAAACGACCGAACCCACACCTGCCTCACATGGCAGGCTCGAGCCTCCGAGCTCGTCAGCTAAGCGGGGAACAGATCTGGAAGCGAGGGCTAGTTTGCTGTCCCATAAGAAATCTCCTGCTAAAGAGGCCGACTTGACATCGAGTTTTCTAGGCACCACAGGAATTCGCGCGACGTAAAACGCATAAGCTGCCTCGCGTGCTTTCGCCAGTAAAGCGTTGGCTCTAAGGGATTAGTTCCATTTCGGTATATGTCGAAACGCTCTTTCTGGCTCGTTAAAGGGCGTCATTCCGAACTCGAGGTGGCTCGCCGGTCCGTTCAAATATAATACCACGAACTTTCACTCTGTCAACGAATGGGACTTTCGAGAGTTTATGAAGGATAGCGCCAAACCACGAAGCTAAATTATTTGATGGAGTTGTCGTCTGCATTAACATTGCCTGGTCCAGTTGGAGGAAATCTCCTTATACTGAAACGTAAAGCTACTGCACGTAGGAAACGATCGAGTGATAATATAAATAGCGACAGAGACAAAGGTAATCCCTGCTCAGGCCACGCGTAACGTCAAATTTACAACAAATTTCACTATTTAAAACTAATGCACCAGTGATTTCCGACTACAAATATCTTTTTTTATTAATAAATTCAACTGGGAGGCAGAAGCAATGCAAAGCTGAAAAAAAAGGTAGTCCTGTTCAACATTATCACAGGCTTAGACCTGATCGACCTATACGATGACGGCCGCGCTAGCATAAACAAATAGATCTCGAGTAAGAGAGAGCGACGCTATTGTTCCTCCTGGAACAGCAGCTGTCCGGTAAGGCCTGAGTAAATCCTCAAGAAACTGCAACGTCTAGTTAGAACAGCAGCTACAAGCTTATAGTCCGTCTTTATAATGGTTATATGACCCCGCGAACAAGGGTCACCGGGTGGAGACTTGGCTTTTCGGACAATATGCGACCTTCCTTAAAGGGCTACGATGGTGCACCTTCAAGAACGAATAAGTTAACCGGTGCTGTTAGATATTCCCCGTGTATTTAAAAGAACGAATAGTAATATCGTGCGATTAATCCATCATGTCCGGGAGCTGATCTTTTGCTCGTCGCTGACAGTGCTGCGCGAACCCCGTCTATGGTCACTGGGTCGCAAACTATATTCTCTGGTAGACTCGTCCTTACAAAATACGTAACACAAGCAGCCTTGACGCGATAATGAAGGTCTCGGACATTACAGCTAAACTCAGATGTAAATAACGACGAACTAGCTTGGTCCCATTTGCAATGTCGGATCGAGACTTGAAAATCACTTCCGAAAGAGAAAGAGACATTTGCCGTATAAAGCGCGAGCGCTGTGGTAAAATGTAGACCACATAGGAGCCCACCTGCTCGAGAGGCACTTTCTTGCAGGCAATGAGGAGGTATCATTTTGCTCACGTATTCGCAGCCTGCGCAGCCAAGGAACTTTGGGCCGCTGTGCAAATGAAGGTACAGCAAACCTCCCTCCTCCCCCCTCACCCCCCGATAGCATCGACGAGGTGATGAGCCGAAGCTGCCTCCGGCACTGTAAAGACTTCAGCCACCATGACTACAGCCTTCGTTGTTCGTCTGAAGGGTGGCGACCGCTCCACTTAACACATCGCCTGAGCAGCTATGATGCCACACCGGATAGCGCCGAAGTTTTACGACGGAACTGTTAGAGGGCCGGCCGTTTCAGCCGTCCACAACTTAACACACTATATGACGTGCCAACGCAGGGACCCCACCACAGCGCAAATTCAAATTTATTTACAATACATTACCACTTGAAAGGTCCAATATTATTGAATATATAGAACCCTCCATATTGGCCAAGCTTTGAAGCGCAGTTGAAACGCTCTTCATTATGTGAATATCAAAATAAATGCACAAGAAAACTGAATAGTGTGGCCGGATGCAGGACGCGTTTTTCTTACATTTGAACGCCTTAGCCATACGTACTTTAGCGTACTACATGACAAAACAGGCTTTTTTGTTTTTGGAAGCGCAGAGGTTTTCTGTGGCCACAAGCGCACTGCTTTGACAGCGCGGATAAAAGGAAGGAAATTTCAGCCGATATTCATAAAACTTCTCTTACGTCGTCCGCGATTGGGTCCGTCGCCGCGGCTGTCCTCTCGTTTTATAATGCTGATCGCTGTCCTGATCGGCCGACGAGTGACCGCTGATAAATGAAGACGAAACGCTTTGTGAATCTTTCGTGATCACGGATCCCACGTGGTAGCGCCTGCGTATTCAGCCAGCATGTGATTGATCACCGCATTCACCTGGAGTAGCATCGTAAACGTGCCGCCACGCTTACTTCTCCAGCTTTAGTAAAGAGTGTCTCTCTCCCTCTCTCTTCTTGTTTCTTTCTCTAGACTACACGGAAAAGCGTCGAAAGGCTTTTCCATGGGCTGATAAATAAATCGTTGCGAGGAAGCTCTGTGTTTTCCTTAACGCTTTCAACTGAATTTTGGGGTTTCACAGGCCAAAATCACAATTTGATTACGAGGCACGCGATATTGGGGAAACTCCGAATTAATTTTGACCACCAGAGATTCTTTAACGTGCGCCCAATGCACGGGACACTGGCGTTTTTTTCTTATTCTTTTTGTTTTTCTTTGTGGCGTTGTGCCGCCAACGGAATGCTGCTGCCACGGCCGGGATATGATCCCGCGACTTTGTGCTTAGCAGCAAACGCTATCCATACATAATACGCGCAATGACAGCGGACTGGCATTGGTATTGAAATAGACCTGTGAACGCAATATTCGTTTCTTGCGCCTGCATTCGTTCGGCTAAGCTGCTCGCGACAGTTCGCCAAGTTGCCCCCGTACGCGATTACCGCGTTGTTACGTTTTACTCATAATGGCAAAGCCTTTAGCGCACTTCAAGAAAGACAGGGACGTGACAGAGACACAGGACAGCGCTAGTAAACCGTACCATGACACAGGACAGGCTAGTAAGTCATACCAACTAGCCCAAGAATCAGCCTTGTTACGTTCGCCCGACTCATCAAACCGTAATTTGCCGCAGCAACAACGGTCACCGTTTCGGCGTCGCCACCGACTTGACGCGTAAGATCTCGTCTCTCGTAGCAAACCCCAATCGGCCGCGCTCGATATCTGCACGCCGCATCGCATCCTGCGCAGCACCAATGGCGCCGCGCCCCTGAAAGGAAGCCACACCATTACCCAAAGGGGGTGCCACGGAAGATTCAGGGTCAGGAGGCTTGTGCGCGCGTGGATTACAAGGGAAGGGGGCGTGTTTTCCCTTCCGACAAGAATTCTGTCACTCGTCGGACGACTGCGCCAGCCACACTTCCTGCGACTGCTTTCTGCGTCCGTCTTGTTCTGGGCGGCGATGCCTTCGTCTGCATCCGGCGACGAAAAGCTGCGCGTTCCTTCCTTCGTTTCCTCCACTCAGTTCCTTCTTGCAAGCGATGTCAAATGCGGCCTTCACACACGTATCAACGCTGGAAAGAACACGTTTTCTCCCTTTCATTTCCCTTTTTTCTTTCCTTTGGTTTGTACGCACTATGTTCGTAGTGCCGCCGGGGCCTCTTCGCGCCGGCGGGTTCATCGCTACCATTCGCACAGCAGGGAACTGTCGTTCGGATCGTCACCACCACAAAAATGATATTTAAATATGCCCGAGTCCGTTCTAGCATGTTCGTTGTCTTCCACCTTTGAGAAACCATTAGGTCACGAGGTAGATTATATCAAGGACAGCCAGCTGCGCAGCTGTCTTGCACTTCTCCCGTTCAACAACCGATTTGGCTGTCAATCGATCTTATTTCAGTCTGACTTGATCTTGTGCCCGAGGGGTGCAACTTCGGCAAGCATGGAACGAGCGCTTCAGGCTCGTTTACTCCGGTAGTGTGCACTGCAGCACTTACAGATTTGTCTGCCCTGCATTATTAGGTGCTTCTAAACTATCCCTCTTCTTACGTATGAATTTGTAAGTCTTGATGTCAAAGCAAGAGGCAAAATATAGACGAAACGATCACTACGGCAATGCAACACATGTTCGCTCAAAGTTTAGTTAGGACATCTGCAGCCTTCGGGCACCTTATTGTTTGTCGAAGATAGAATTTGACGCGAACGATCGCGAAGCTCCGAGTAGGTCCGAGAACGCGTCTCTTGTTCCGCCTTCGTTTACTTGTTTTTGTTCATAAACTGTTGGACCTAAGGCTGTGCAGTCGTTGTCGTGCTTCGATGACCGTCATCGATACCGTATCCTCAGCATGGACACAGGGTGCTACTTCAGAATTTCACTTTGTTATTTATTTATTTATTTATTCGGTTTAGCTTCTCTGCAGCTTGTGTAACGTGCAATATCTTATTCTGCCCCCACGAGCTTGTCCTTAAAAACAAATGAAAGAATTGACTACCAAACGTTACGTTCGTCCTTTTTGCACTGCCCGGCGCAATTCCATTCTTCTTAAGTTCCATGGCGACATAACAATAGAAGTGACGAAGGACGCATACCGTCTCGGCCACCTGCGTGAGAAAGCGCAGCACGTCCGAATGACGTCTGAGGGCGGCGGTTCACCGGAGACGTCGCGCAGCAATGAAGATGCCTCAGCGGCGCCTCGATGCATCAGTGTACAGCAGATTTCGCCATAGAGAGGCGGATGCTTTGGCACGGCTCGGGGATCCGCGCAGCAAAGCAGGGCTTCACATGACACCGACAAAATGCCAGCGCTATCTCGCGCACCGCTCTAGCTGTTGGGATCCAAAGCCGCCACCGGCACACTGACTGACATCCGACCCTACCCGACGGTCCGCAGTCGTCGCTCGTCCAGTTCAGATCGCCTTGCCTGTCCGTCCAAAGTGCGGTGTTGCTCGGCCAGCGAAGTTCGGTGCAGCGCTGTGCGTCTCAATCTGCGAAGGCGGGGATGCGCTAAGAGACACAAACCGTACAAGTAGATCCTGCATGATGACACATACGGAAGCTCTCTAGCAAGCCTAACATGCACGTGCATTTATCCGTACGTTATGCTCGCAGCCCGCGTCTTTTAGCGCACTCGCGTAAAATATGAATGAGCAACTCGCCCACGAAGCAGAAGCAGCACAGAGTCTGATTCCGTGCCAACGTGCCGACCAGCATGTACTACCTGCACTTCTCAAAGCACGGATTTCGCACAAGACCGCAATGTATGCCTGGGCGCCGAAACTTTGGAAGTCCCATGCATGCATGCATTTGAATAGTACACCAACGAGAGGAAGGATCAATTAAGAACAAGCTTGAATGCCATCACCGATATTTTTTCTGCTATAATCCCCGTTCTTGATCGGCTACGGCCATGCTGCACGGACTAGTGCACGGCGATGTGCGAGCGTGTCCACTACCGTTCTCACGACCACATTTGAGCGCGCTTCAGCGCTTCCCACGGTTCCGAGAGAGCGCTGTTCAGCCTGTGTTGCCTGAAGCTGCCACGAGAGATATAGACAGGAGAATGCGTTGAAAGCGTTCGGCGATCGCGTGACCTTCGCATGTTCGCTCAAACAATGCAAAAGAGGATAAAAGAAGAAACGCACCCTGGGAAAACACTGAACTTACGTTGTAGAGGAGGCATCGTGATCAACGCGTCTTTACTCAGCGAACTGTGGTGGTTATAAGAACTATTTGCCGTGCTCGTGTGCTAATAATTCCTAATATTTGTAGCTTATAGTGAGGTCTGGGGCAACCTATAATAACATTTGTTATAACGCCATCACAATTACACCAAGAATGAAAAAAATATTCCTGTTGAGTTTTTGTTGAAGTATCATCCTCAGTGGCTGTTTTGATTTGAGTCCTATGCCTTATAGAATAAAATAAAAATTAAAAACATTTCAAGTGAAACAACATTTGTCCTATTCCACACTTTTCTTTGGGAGGCGCCGGACATCGGAAAGAAGAAATGGGACAGGCATGGAATGGTGCTGCAAGCTGCTGTAACGAAACATTGTACGCTTACAAGTGAACTTCAAGCACGGATGATGCCTGCAAAAGCTTCATTCCGTTGGGCGTGGGCGTGGGTCCAGCAGAGAAAGTCGGTCAAACTGTACACCGCATCAAAGGTTGGCCTTCAATAAAATATCTTCGAAGTTACCGCGACCATTGTACTTGTTGCAGTTGGCGAGCAAGAACAGATTTTGAAGTATACTTGAGGCCAGGGTGGGAACATGCCTTGTGCTTTTGTTTTCATAGCACGCGAATTTCACACCCTGAAGTAAGAGGATGTTATAATGAAATCTGTCAGTTCCTCCCTGAGCACCGCTGTCCTGTTCATCCCGTAGCCGGGTGCCTCGAGAACAACATGGCTCAGTAAGTAGACTACACAACTTCGTGCGTTTCTAACGATGGGGACCTCATGCGACTCAGTATTAGAAGCTTTGAAGGATTTAAACGGTTTACTAAGCCCTATACTATCAAACAATGGAGCTGGGAAGTGCGAGAAACATCAATTTTCGATGATTAAAAGTCGGCTTTTCACTCATAGCACGATTACCACATGCTAGGGGAGGCGGTCAGGGCTAAGCAAAGTTCGACCTTAGTAGCGGCATCTGTGAAACCGATTATAACCTCCTTGAGGCTGTTCTGTACGTAGATATGCAGGCTTACTAACACCACCAGCCACCCTTTGTAGTGAACACTACGAAGACTGCGATGACTAGAATCTTTATCAAGGCTGGCTTTCGCTTCCAAAAAATTACGGCAGTACTCACCTCACGGTGAATGTCGACGGTAATACGAATAGCTATCGAACAGTGTAGCAACAGACGATATTCGTGAAGCCACGTTTATTTAGCACGTGTACTGGCAATTCTGACATTTTCGTTTACTCGGCTATATTCCACATACTCCGATATCGTCCCACTTTACTAAGACACTCGCTTGCCAAGGAAGTGCATGAGCATGGAGGCATGACGACGACTGTATGATGCCGACGAGGGAGAAAGAAAGGATGATGTCGATCGAACGACAAAGGTCGACAACTATATACGATGGCACGATGGTAATGAGATGTCAATTCTTAAATATGACGACGGCGTAATTGCGACAACGGGAAGACGACGGCATTAGGACAACGAGATGACGACAACGGTAAAACGACAATGGCGTGAGGACGACGGCATCGCGACAACCGGATGAAGAAGCGGGAATGACGACGATGGCAGGAGCAAGACGGCGTGACGACGACGGTATGACAACGGATGCATGATGACGTCCATGTGACGACGCAATGATGAGAATGGCATCACAACGGCGGCATAATCACGATTGAATAGCAACATGCTTACAATAGAATGGCCAACAGGGAATGTCTTCGAAGAATCGACTAACGTTGTATGACGACGAAGGCATGAGAACAATAGGATGACGATAACGAAGCGATGGTGAAACGATCGCATGATGACGACGGCACGATGACAACGGTATGACGAGAGTCGGGTGATGAAGTTACAATGATGACGATGCAACATCTACGACGGCATCGCGAGGACGGTATTACGACAAATGCATTACGACGACCGCTTGACGATGATGCATTGACGACGATGGCGTGACAGTGGGATGACGAAGATTGTATGATGACAATAGCGATCACCATGGCAGTATCAAGAAACTTCTATGATGACGATGGTGCGACGACGACGGCGTGACGAGAGTCGAGTGACGAAGCTGGAGTGACGATGGTGACTCGACCACGACGGCATTACGACGACAGTCTGACAATGGAGGCATGATAGCGAACGCCTGACGATGACGCCGTGACAACGTCGGCATAAGCCCACTTGAATGACGACAGTATGATTACAGTACGATAAAGAAAGCTCGACGTCAACTGAACGACAAAGGTGGCATCCCGACGACGACATGACGACAGTGGTATGACGTAACTAAAGTGATCGCAATAATAAAAACGACAGCGTGACGACGATGGTACAACGAGAGTCGAATGACAAAGCTGGAGTGAAGACGGTGCAACGATCGCGACGGCGTCATGTGCTCGAACACACACCTAGTGGCCCAAGCTATTGGACGACTTCTTTGCCGTTGTCCCCGTTAGAGCGCACACAGGCAGCCAGCCACTCGCGACCGCGTTGGCCCGTTTTGACGACCGACCACTTTCGGAGCAGACAGTCCTGGAGCTGTGGAAAGCTGGTGGGGAGCGGTGAGAGGGTTAGTGCTTGGACATCGGGCAAAGAGTAAATTTTGTCTCTTTGTAACGTCGTGATAATTTCTGCAGTAGAAAAATGTGAAGAAATGAAATCACGGAACAAGGTTGAACAACACGACTAACCGACTCTCGCTCGCGTAATCTGCGCAGTTGCTGGCTGTCTCACCGTCTTCCATCGTTGCTGCTTTTTTTGGTAATACTTGCCTCACTCCATCTATGTCGCCGTTTCTTTAATTCTGGAGGGACGTAAACGAAATTACCAAGAGTGAGCTTTCGCGCGAACCGGTACGCAGGAACTCAACGAGATGAAAATAGAAGAAAAAACGTTGCGCCTTTCCTGATGAGCTTTCTTTATTTTATCTTTCGCGCGCTCTTCCGTGAAGTTCGATATGCATGATCGCAAACGAGAGCGCCGTAAGGAAATACGCACGAAACGTGCAATAATGCGTGCAAATGCTTCTTCCGGGTACACTTTCCTTCGAAGCATGATTCGGAAAATAGTTTTCCGGTAATGACCCCTCGCAATTCGGAACACGAAAAAGTAAAAGCAGTGCCTTTACTTTTTTTTTTTTAGCATCCAAAATTATTTCTCATCGGCTATTCATCTGTCAAAGCTGATTTGCGCTTTCCATTTTCACCCTCCTCCGATTCCCTCCCATAAAGGTACATCCAATTCCCTGGAGCTAGACATCTTACTTTGTTTTTCTCTTTCTTTTTCTGGCTTTATAAAAGGTATCTCTCGGAGTGAAAAAGAGGAAAGAAAGAAAATAGAACTAAACTCGTAATGGTCCGCAGGTGCGGAAGATGGCAACCCCCCCTTCTATAGATTAATTAGCAGAATCCGCTGAGGTGTACTAGTCAAAAGTGTTCGATGGAGACGGTCATCAAGAAGACTGCGTCGCTAAGTGACGAAGGTAATAACCCCGATGAGTTACACATGGGCATCCCAGATATGCACCATCGAAAAGAGTCTTGCGTTGACCGACAATGGGTCGCAACACCGTGCAGCAGGCGACTTCTGCCAATGTCTGCTCGTCGACATAATGTCTCCCATCAAGTGGGGGTAGTCGTCGAGAAAACCACTAACCAATGGGTCTCCTGTGTTCAATGGTTTTCCACGTTTGAATACGGTTACCAATTGTTTGGTTGCCAATCGATTCCAGTAAACTCAGCAGAAAGGTACACTCTGAAACCGTGGTGCAGTGCGGCCTTGTTCGCCTTAAAGGTGAGAATATGGCCCGCGCACGTGAAGCTGGTTCAAACACAAGTAGGGCTCTTTAACAAAGTGACCACAGATGCCAGCGCGGATTATCGGCGCAACCGAAGCATTGTGGAGGGCATCATCATTCGAGATCGCTGCTGATTCTGATGGTGTGACCATGCTTGACGCCAGGAAATTATGCAAAGTTTCTCTAATTCCGAATGATTCAGCCCATAACACAACGGGGAGACAGAAGCGTGCCTTGGTGCATCACGTTGGTGCTGTCTCCTCACGCACATAATGTTCTTCCTTCGCCAACAAGCACTACACTTGGCGCCCGTCTCTTGTGCCTGTCGTTTTTGATCCACAAAATTTCAACTTTTGCAAATATATTTCATTAAATGTCTTCAGTGTATACATGCCAATATTCATTCCATTACCATTTTCACCTTTCGTACCGATATATTCCCTTAGTTACTCCGGGATCTGTGTGACACTCTTCGGCTAAGGGGATTAACCTGGCCTTGCAGCCTGTTCACATTAGAAAGAATCGTCCAAATATGCTCACAGAATATAGACCAGATACTATCACAATACCCTCAGCAGCACGACACATACTTGGCCCATGGATTGACGCCACTTTAGCGCCCCGCGCATTGAAGGCACCCCACGATGAGATATGTCTTACGTTTTTGTTTTGAGTGTTGTGGCGTGCTGTATGTCTGTCACGTGTACTGTGCGTATAATTTAATTTCTCATCAGTCCCGTACGGAGCACCATGCTAGACGTGTCTCCAAAAAGCTTCTCCAGGACTCATTAATCTCTCCAGGACTCCATCCGTCCGTCCGTCCGTCCGTCCGTCCGTCCGTCCGTCCGTCCGTCCGTCCGTCCGTCCGTCCGTCCGTCCGTCCGTCCGTCCGTCCGTCCGTCTGTCTGTCTGTCTGTCTGTCTGGTCTGGTCTGGTCTGGTCTGGTCTGGTCTGGTACACACTCTCTCTATCTCTCAGTGCTACTTTCTCAACTTCTCATGAACCCACCATTTACCTCAAATCTTTGTAAGACAGTCTAGTATGCTTTCAGAAGTATAGCTACTATATTCTTTCAAAGTTGCCTCCGGTCCGATTTTTAGCGCTGTTACAGCAATCGTTTCAAGCGCGACAGGGAATGTTGGCGGCAATTATTGAGGCTTTGGTAACTGGTTGTAACTCCCACGAGTACGCCAAATTTTTCTGATTTCCCCTGCAGATGTTCATCAAGATCCACCTTTGTCTATAAAAAAATCGCGCCGCTTTTCTTTTTTCTTGCATACCCTTCGCACGGACACGAGAAATTATTTTAGTGGAATTAAGAGCTTGTATGCCACACTGATATAGCCACTTTAACTCACATGCTCTGGGACTGTAACAAAAACCCATCATCATCATCATCATCATCAGCCTGGTTACGCCCACTGCAGGGCAAAGGCCTCTCCCATACTTCTCCAACAACCCCGGTCATGTACTAATTGTGGCCATGCCGTCCCTGCAAACTTCTTAATCTCATCCGCCCACCTAACTTTCTGCCGCCCCCTGCTACGCTTCCCTTCCCTTGGGATCCAGTCCGTAACCCTTAATGACCATCGGTTATCTTCCCTCCTCATTACATGTCCTGCCCATGCCCATTTCTTTTTCTTGATTTCAACTAAGATGTCATTAACTCGCGTTTGTTCCCTCACCCAATCTGCTCTTTTCTTATCCCTTAACGTTACACCTATCATTCTTCTTTCCATAGCTCGTTGTGTCGTCCTCAATTTGAGTAGAACCCTTTTCGTAAGCCTCCAGGTTTCTGCCCCGTAGGTGAGTACTGGTAAGACACAGCTATTATATACTTTTCTCTTGAGGGATAACGGCAACCTGCTGTTCATGATTTGGGAATGCCTGCCAAACGCACTCCAGCCCATTCTTATTCTTCTGATTATTTCCGTCTCATGATCCGGATCCGCCGTCACTACCTGCCCTAAGTAGATGTATTCCCTTACGACTTCCAGTGCCTCGCTGCCTATTGTAAATTGCTGTTCTCTCCCGAGACTGTTAAGCATTACTTTAGTTTTCTGCATATTAATTTTTAGACCCACTCTTCTGCTTTGCCTCTCCAGGTCAGTGATCATGCATTGCAATTGGTCCCCTGAGTTACTAAGCAAGGCAATATCATCAGCGAATCGCAAGTTACTAAGGTATTCTCCATTAACTTTTATCCCCAATTCTTCCCAATCCAGGTCTCTGAATACCTCCTGTAAACACGCTGTGAATAGCATTGGAGATATCGTATCTCCCTGCCTGACGCCTTTCTTTATTGAGATTTTGTTGCTTGCTTTATGGAGGACTACGGTGGCTGTGGAGCCGCTATAGATATCTTCCAGTATTTTTACATATGGCTCATCTACACCCTGATTCCGTAATGCCTCCATGACTGCTGAGGTTTCGACTGAATCAAACGCTTTCTCGTAATCAATGAAAGCTATATATAAGGGTTGGTTATATTCTGCACATTTCTCTATCACTTGATTGATAGTGTGAATATGGTCTATTGTTGAGTAGCCTTTACGGAATCCTGCCTGGTCCTTTGGTTGACAGAAGTCTAAGGTGTTCCTGATTCTATTTGCAATTACCTTAGTAAATACTTTGTAGGCAACGGACAGTAAGCTGATCGGTCTATAATTTTTCAAGTCTTTGGCGTCCCCTTTCTTATGGATTAGGATTATGTTAGCGTTCTTCCAAGATTCTGGTACGCTCGAGGTCATGAGGCATTGCGTATACAGGGTGGCCAGTTTCTCTAGAACAATCTGTCCACCATCCTTCAACAAATCTGCTGTTACCTGATCCTCCCCAGCTGCCTTCCCCCTTTGCATATCTCCTAAGGCTTTCTTTACTTCTTCCGGCGTTACCTTCGGGATTTCGAATTCCTCTAGACTATTTTCTCTTCCATTATCGTCATGGGTGCCACTGGTACTGTATAAATCTCTATAGAACTCCTCAGCCACTTGAACTATCTCATCCATATTAGTAATGATATTGCCGGCTTTGTCTCTTAACGCATACATCTGATTCTTGCCAATTCCTAGTTTCTTCTTCACTGTTTTTAGGCTTGCTCCGCTCCTGAGAGCATGTTCAATTCTATCCATATTATACTTCCTTATGTCGGCTGTCTTACGCTTGTTGATTAACTTCGAAAGTTCTGCCAGTTCTATTCTAGCTGTAGGGTTAGATGCTTTCATACATTGGCGTTTCTTGATCAGATCTTTCGTCTCCTGCGATAGTTTGCTGGTATCCTGCCTAACGGAGTTACCACCGACTTCCATTGCACACTCCTTAATGATGCCCACAAGATTGTCGTTCATTGCTTCAACACTAAGGTCCTCTTCCTGAGTTAAAGCTGAATACCTGTTCTGTAGCTTGATCTGGAATTCCTCTATTTTCCCTCTTACCGCTAACTCATTGATCGGCTTCTTATGTACCAGTTTCTTCCGTTCCCTCCTCAGGTCTAGGCTAATTCGAGTTCTTACCATCCTGTGGTCACTGCAGCGCACCTTGCCGAGCACGTCCACATCTTGTATGATGCCAGGGTTAGCGCAGAGTATGAAGTCTATTTCATTTCTAGTCTCGCCGTTCGGGCTCCTCCACGTCCACTTTCGGCTATCCCGCTTGCGGAAGAAGGTATTCATTATCCTCATATTATTCTGTTCCGCAAACTCTACTAATAACTCTCCCCTGCTATTCCTAGTGCCTATGCCATATTCCCCCACTGCCTTGTCTCCAGCCTGCTTCTTGCCTACCTTGGCATTAAAGTCGCCCAATAGTATAGTGTATTTAGTTTTCACTCTCCCCACCGCCGATTCCACGTCTTCATAGATCATGACTGGATGTAGGGGCGTAGACCTGTACAATCTTCATTTTGTACCTCTTATTAAGTTTCACAACAAGACCTGCCACCCTCTCGTTAATGCTATAGAATTCCTGTATGTTACCAGCTATATTCTTATTAATCAGGAATCCGACTCCTAGTTCTCTTCTATCCGCTAAGCCCCGGTAGCACAGGACGTGCCCGCTATTTAGCACTGTATATGCTTCTTTCGGCCTCCTAACTTCACTGAGCCCTATTATATCCCATTTACTGCCCTCTAATTCCTCCAATAGCACTGCTAGACTCGCCTCACTAGATAAAGTTCTAGCGTTAAACGTTGCCAGGTTCATATTCCAATGGCGGCCTGTCCGGAGCCAGTGATTCTTAGCACCCTCTGCTGCGTCGCAGGTCTGACCGCCGCCGTGGTCAGTTGCTTCGCAGCTGCTGGGGACTGAGGGCCGGGGTTTGATTGTTGTGTTCATAGGAGGTTGTGGCCAAGTACTGCACCAGGGTGGCCAATCCTGCTCTGGTGAGGGAGTGCGTTACCGGTTCTGGTCACCGGGATCAGGCCACACTCCACGCCTGTTTGTGCAATTTTATCAACACGCGGATTTTTTTTTTTTTTTTTAATCCGGTGGAAAATTGCCGGCACCGGGATTCGAACCACGGACCTCTTGCACGCGAGGCGGGTGTTCTACCTCTACGCCACCGCTGCCAAAAACCCGTACGGTGCTAACTCCGGAACCCTTGCGCCGCGGTGGGCCGCTGCCTTGCGCAGACCCAGCCTCGGCGACAAACTCTGAGCCGTCAAGCAGGCCCGCGAGGCAGTATATATCAATCAATATATCAATAAATCAATATATATATATATATATATATATATATATATATATATATATATATATATATATAATTGATTTATGGGGTTTTACAAGCCAAAACCACTTTCTGATTATGAGGCACGCCGTAGTGGAGGACTCCGGAAATTTCGACCACCTGGAGTTCTTTAATGTGCACCTAAATCTAAGTACTGTTGCGTACTCCAGGGTAGCGTATCGTACTGCTGCCGAGTTGTAGCGGCGCCTGCCTATCGAAGCTCGACCGACATTACTTATTGGGTAGCGTGGCGTTGTCGGCGGGCTGCAGGCATCCGGTAGACCATGGCGACCAAGCAAGGGGAGACGACTTCTAGTGCGAAACTTGCACGGTTTATTCAATGGTTGATGAAAGAAAATGAGAAGAGAATGAAGTGATCACAAGTACATTTCGGAGCCCCTTAAATAGGCTCTCTACAATCGAGGCGGGATCTTGCTTCCGTCGACGTCACGTGACCAGCACAGAAGAGGACAGAATTGTCCATGGAAGCTGCTGGCTGCCAGACAATCACAGCACTTCAGAACACAAAGATATGTGAATTGTAGACCCCAAATCCGGGCAACGGCACCTCTCTATGGAATGAATATATATATATATATATATATATATATATATATATATATATGTGTGTGTGTGTGTGTGTGTGTGTGTGTGTGTGTGTGTGTGTGTTATTGGAGACGGCCGCACAATGGCCAACAGCTCTTACGAACGAAAAGCGTCGTTAATTTGGACGGCTTCTTTTCAATAGGCAGCTTTCTCTCCTTCATATCAACCAGCATTGTTAGATACGGGACCGTTTCCTGAGCCTCCTTCGAGTTCACCAGACCACATCGAATCGCGCCACAGCTAATTAAGAGCGCAGAAGCACGTATACCACATTCCCGAGGCGCGGCACGCGCAAACGAGTTGGCATCCCCCGCCTCGTATGCCGCATCTAGAGCTATTCACTGCTTGACTCTTCCCGAAAGTGTAGCGAGAGCCTGGCACTGTTCCAGGTAAAGTGGGTCCCGAAGCAAGACGGCTGTAATGCACCGTGAAACCCTGGCAGCGTCGCCCCCTTCCGCCAATTTGTGACGGCGCTTGCAAGTCAGCAAGGCAATACCGCAGGGATAAAGCACTCGGACAATTGGGGCCCAAGGAGCGACCCTCTCCGCCTTGGTGACGGTAGTTGCAGACCGGGATGGCAAGACCGCAGAGAGAAGTAAGCACTCGGACAATTGGGGACCAAGGAGCGACCCTCTCCGCCTTGTGGGACACAATCGCACGGGCGCCTACCATTGGCCGAAAATGACGACACCTGAGCGGGCTCACCGATTGGCCGAAAATGGAGTCACCTGAGAGGGCTCGCCGATTGGCCGAACGTGACGTGACTTCGAGACACCGAAGGGCTTAAAAGACAGACAGAGAGCATTCCTGGAGCATTTCTTGATTCATTTCTTTCGAGCTTCTTGCCACGGGCCGCAGCGTCCGAGTTGCTGCCGGCCCGAAATGACTTTATGACTGTTAATTTCTTTGTACTCCCAATGTACATAATGTAAATAAACCTCCAGTTTTTCATCCCGACGTCCTCCTCAACTCCTACAGCATGTAACGAAGTTCTTAAGCACCAAAGCGTATGGAAGCATAAGCCGCTGTACTCGGGTTAATTACAGAAAATTTTTACGTCTTGCATTGGCTCTAAGTGCGAGTCTGCTTTGCATCCAGGCTGCTCTGTCGACTTAGAAGCAGAGACGAAGTGTTTTATTTCCTTTTTTTCATTTTCTATTATTTTCGCCCTTATTCATCGCTTTGAACTCCAATATGCTTCCGCTAACACCGGCGTTGTCCACTTGGCGAGTCCAATGATGAGAGACGAATGAAATCTTTACCAAATGGGGTACAGATTCTGTTTTCTGAAAAATTCTGCTGATATGATACTGGCGCGCTACTGAAAGCAATTTCAATTGAAATAAAAGAACATTAATCGTGGGGTTTTACGCGCCAAAACAGCGATCTGTTTTGAGGCATGCCGTAGTTCAAGACTCTGGATTAACTTCGACCGCATGGGGTCCTTCAACCTGCACAGTATACTCCCGTTGCCACATTCCGCCTCCATCGAAATGCGGCTGCTGCGGCCGGTATTCGATCCCACGACCTCGTGCTTAGCCGCGCAACGCCATAGCAACTATGATACCGCGGCTGGTAATATTATACAGATAAGGATGTTCACCGCAATTAATAAGTATTGTCATCATGGCACTTGCAATAAATTTCGACTGTGTGACAACCACTAAGATGACGACATTTAAAAAAAAAAGAATTTCAAGAATTAGGCACCCAATGACAAATTTTGTGCTCCATGTGGCAGCATCATCCAATTTAAGCAAGCTCCGAAAACGCCTAGAAGGCCATGTTAAGCATCAAGTAATCCTAATGAATGAATGATTAAGCTAAACTTACTCCCCGCTGATCCGCACCCCGCATTACAGCTTCAGTGTTCTATCAAGTAAGCGACTTCGTAGCACTGGCTGAGTACTCTTAAAGGGCCTGTATAGATGCCGTAAGCCAGTGGCTGTCCGGCTGGCGCGCTTACAACATTGATGAAAGTGAAAATCTTGGATAACCCAAGCCGACTGGACGACCGACCACTCCACAGACACGAACACGCTAGAACTATAACATTAGGACCCATCAGCGCTGTAGACTGCCATCATGACCAAAGCCACTATGTACGCCACCCGCGCTTTTTGGAAATGGCCGGGCTGCGCGACCATCTATAGGTAAGAGCAGTGAATGTTATTGCGTGAGCACGCATCACTTCTTATCACTTTTCTTTGTTCTTCCTTCTTTCCCTCACATCCATCGCCACTGTACGACAGTAAACTGGGCCAGGCGTCTTTCCTTCTCTCTCTGGAAAACACAATTCTGAAGTTTTCTTTATCTCGTGCAACGGTCAAGACACTTGTCTAGAACGGGCGGGCCTTGCTACGGACTGCGATGGTGACATCTAGCGACAACATCAGGTGCGAGACAGGTCGAATTGTGAGCATCTCGTAAATGTGCGGTCGCGAATCTTCACGCCCAATCTTTTCTCGCAGCAGGCGTTATCGCTAGATGTCTCCAGCGTGGTCCTGAGCACAAGGCTCGTGCGTTGTATACAGACAGGTGTCTTGAACCCCTCTACTTTCGACAGGGCGCGGCCGATTGTCGTTGTCCGTGGTTTTGCACTGGTGCGTAACGTAATTTACGTGCTACAGGCGTCGAGCTTGACTCGGTATCTTATAGCAAGCGGAGACCACCACGGTTGGACCCAGGATTTCGGGAAATCCGCGGTCTATAAGCCCTGCAGCTCCGCGGCCCGACAACGAAAGCGGCCACGCGCGAGGCTTCGCCGGGTCGCATCAACCCAAACCGACGGTGCACTCCGCGCTGGAAGGGCTGCGCAGAGGAGCCAAGGCCGTCAATCGAACTCATATGCAAATTCTGGACACCCCTCGCCTCTCCTGTCATTTGAGCGTGGCAAAGACGGCGGTGAGAAAAAGATCGGAGGGGGGGGGGGCGACGACGAATGAGATTGGATGCGTCATGTATAGCCCTCCGAGGGTTTTCTTTCGATTTTTTTTATTTCCGCGCATTCATTACGGACCGCAAAGAAATCCACTTCCTTTCAATTCAAACCTTCCCTCCCCTCCTCCCCCCTTTTCCTTCCGCTCTCCCTAGGGCGATCGCCCTCTTCCGTCTTCCAGCACCCACCCCAGCGCTCTTAAAGTGAGTGGAAGGAAAACTTGCAAAAAAGGAAGCTGCGAACCGTTTCGCCGCCTTCGGAAAACGCTCGCGTGCCTTTGCTATATGCCGCACATCCCCAGGTCTCCTGACGACCGGCTTTCCGTTCCGCTCTGTTCTTTACGGCACGGCGCGGATTCGTCGGAGCGCAAAACTTTGCAGCCGCGAAACCCTCCAGTGCGGGCACAGCTTTCTGGAAATGCGCACAGTGAGGTCTGTCGACAAGAGTCCGCGCTTTCCACCGTGGCTATGCAGTTCCGAGGCTGCCGCATCGCGGCGAGTTTTTGCATAAGGTCGGCCACGCAGGTTTTTGCCTGCTGTTAAGGAAAGTGACTCATGCCAAGACAGCCGTAGACGCGCTTTTGTAATAGTTTTGGTTAAAAAAAAAGTTATGATTATTTAATTTCTCAACCAAACTAGAAACCCGCAGAAGCTCAGGCTGGTAGTCGCTACAGGAGCAATAAAAGTAATCAAGAAGAGGTGCGCAATAGCCCGTGGTTGACGATCGCCCCTGCCTGCAAGAGTATACAGCGCGGTCAAAGGGTTTCTCCATCCTGTGACAGTGTCATAAGGAAGGGAGGCGGGGGGGAGGGAAAGGGAGGGTAGCTCATGCTGCATTTGAGGGGTGTAGCCTATATGCGGTAGCATGGGTGGGTTTAGACAACACCTCCTAGATAGCACAAGGCCGGTGAACTTCGATCCGTGACATCACGCTACCTTGCCCGACTGCCACAGAATCTAATGAGGACGCTCTCGAATAAGCCGCGGTGACATAAACGTCACCGCTTTCGTCACGCCGGGCTTGGCAAAGGAAATTTCGGTCCAAGTAACATGACGTCATAAAGCAAGAGTGCACAGAGGCCGGCGTTGGTTTGGCCCGCTCTTTACTTTCGTGGTGCTACGCCAATGCGCTTGTTGCTACCGGCGCTGCCGCTGTCCTGCCCACCTTGTCAACGAAGTGAGACGCTCTCACCGTCTGCAGCGTTCTGTGTTTTCGTCGACGCTTCACCCAACGATGGGCCAACTAAACGCATCCAAGCAAGCGACGCGTTCCTCGCACGTCTCCCCAGTGTGTCACCCAGTGCCGCCAAACCTCCCTTGCTAGAGGCCACGTGAGTGAGTGAGTGAGTGAGTGAGTGAGTGAGTGAGTGAGTGAGTGAGTGAGTGAGTGAGTGAGTGAGTGAGTGAGTGAGTGAGTGAGTGAGTGAGTGAGTGAGTGAGTGAGTGAGTGAGTGAGTGAATAAACTTTATTGTAGGTCCGGCGAGGACGCGAACTCGTCGCGCACCCGGCTAGTCCCACGTCGGGACCGGCAGGTCTAGCCCACCGGCCCGGTCGCGGGCACGCTGGACGGCCAGGATTTGCCACGTGACCACGTGGCATCCATTCGTGTGATGGCACGGACAAGGTTACTAGAATCGGGACTTTTCCTGCCCATTAATTGTGCGCGGATAACGCTGAGTACCTGCGGTCATACATACCTGCGGTCCATTTGCCATCGTTTCGAGCTCGTCGGTGCGGCCATTTAGCGATTTGCGAGCTCAGTATGAACGAGCTGGGCGCTGAACGCCCGGCGTTCTTCCACGCAAGCTGCTACAGTGTTCACTGTTGCGTAGTGTTCTTCAGCGCCTGCGGGAGCACCCTCACACAGCTCAATATGTGGCCATCGTCGGCGACAAGCTAAGAATGCAGCGGCATATGTACTGCTGTAGAATTAAAAGTAAATTGAATTCAACGGAACGGACAGTACGCGTCAAACTAGCGTTATCTAATGCTGTTGCGAAAGCAATATAGACACCCCAGGCGCATTTCTGCCATCGCCGTCGCCGTGAGGTTCTGTATAAAGTCCAAGGGCGATAAATTTGTCGCCGCGCGCCGTGTGATATATATGCGAGTGAAAGCGTGCGAGGGTGAGCTGGCGATCGCGGCTCAATCTTGGGCACGCAAGGTAGGGAAGCGGGGAGGAAGCTCGTGGTCTTCCGCCGCGCGCAAGAATCTGTTGAAGGGGTAGGAAGGGGGGGGGGGCGGGTTCAACTCTGGGCGGCCACGCGCCCCTGCTTAGGCCGCTGTATTTTGAAAGTCATCTGCGACGGGGCAGAGGGCTGCCGCGCGCTGTGTTTTCGCGGCCTAGTTCGCGTTGATGCGAGACGCAGCACGAAGGTCGATTCGCTCGCTGCTGCTTGCTCGCTTCAGCGTTTCGGCATAGAGTTCCTGCAATCAGCGGGTGAGATGCGTTCGTGTTTGCTTGTGCGCGCGTGGCACGATGCTTTTTAATTAGTTAGTAGAAGTTTACAAGCTCATACGGCCGATAAAACTACGATCCTTACATCGTATAGCTAGCTGCCCACTAATTTGCGATCGCAATCGATGCTTCGCCTTTTAGGCGAAACTGCGACTTTTTTCGCAGCACGCTGACTAACGATGACGGTTCCGCGTCCATCTCGGATGTCCAGCACATTCGGTAAGCGCATGTACCGCTGTCCAACTTACGATGCGTCAGCCAATTAGGCTCGTTTACTTGAGTGACGTCAAGCACTTCTGCCTGCTTGAGATGGCTGCTTTGTTCGTACATGTATATCTTTGTGTCATTGGTTTTAGGATAAAATTTGAACGTCTTGACAAATTTTATGGGAGATCCTGATATCAGCGCTCAGAAAAAAAGGTCATATTTTTGCTTGAAACAAAGATATTTTATTTCAAAATTAATCTAGCGCTTATATTGCTGAGCTAAATCACTTAAGCTCGGGAGCGGACTCTGGCTGGCTCAGGTCTCATTCAGTGATGAAAGAAAGGTACATTTGCATTTTTTTGTCAGTAGAGCTTGTTTTTTTATTCTTATGTTGTCACCAAGTAGAGTTGCTGTCTCATCTCGTGCACCACCAACGCGGTATGCCTTGAACCCCACTGGAGGCGCTCCTTATCACATGAGCATAAGGTTCCCAGATAAATACGCGAGCATTGTGAGACGCCTGGTAGCTGTCAAAGTGCTGTTCCTTCTATCCAGCTGCAGTTGTCTTGCGTGCGTCATCGTGCCAATGTGTCGCACCCGCGTGCAACTAGAACACCGTCCGACATGACATGGAGCTCAACGCTAGGCCTTGCTATTGCTTGGCAATGCTTCGTCCCTTCGGCCGAAACTGCCATATTTACTTATTAGGCGTACTACCATTACCTACGTGCCGCATACGGTCGCTTATTAAAGCGTATTTCATGCACTACGCACTTCGGCCGGCTTACTATTCGCTTGGCGCAAGGCATACGCGCCTCCGACGACGGCGACGCGTCCAAAATCCTTGCGGTCCCTGCTTCATAGGCGACGTCCAATATCTTCTGCCGAAGTTCTCTCGCCCCCACCTCAGACTCCTTAATTTCGCCGCGACGCCTGCTCGCATTCGTCTAATATCGACTCCACTTCCCCTCCAACCTCAAAGGCGCCATACATGCATATATACCCACATCATATTCCACGCGTGGGCAGCCCATAACACTTTATATGCACGCACGGGATATATCTGAGGCTTCGGGTAAGTCCCGGTGAAATTGCTCAGACTTGTCCCTCACTCTCTGCTGCGTCTCCTTTTCTCACTACCCACATTGCCCCCCCCTCCTCACCACTCACACTCATTTTATTGTTTCTCAAACTTCACACATAGTTCTGTGGGGACCGCAGACCCGCCGCGTTCAGCTATCGCGCCCCCTGGTGCGTGCCATTTATAGTATATATAGCGCTTATTGCGGCTTACCGACGCCTCTTGGGCCGGACTTCGTGATGGAGCACCCTCTTTTGTCGAAGAAGAGGAGTGAATTACTGCGTTTAATCGCGGCCGCGGGGCCCTTCCGAGATGAATATAAGAAATCTAAGCAACTAAAGAAAGAAAAGACAAGAGTCCGATCTCTCTTTTATTTCACGATGCGGGCGCGCGGGCAGCATATACGGCGTACATAGACACGCGCTTCTGTTGGGCGCTCGGAAGCACGCCCACGAATCGGCAGGCCTGGTAATATATCGTACGAAGCTTTCCAGCTATAGAAGTAATATAGTTTCACGGTGAGAAGGTGTAGTCCCAGGGGCGGGGGAGGAGGAAAAAGAAGAACGTAGTTTAACGATAGCTCCCATCGGAGGGCTCGTTCGACCGCGAAGGCTTCAGATATGTGTATACGTGCGTTACGTGCGCGCTTGCCGCGTAATGAGAATTGGACAGCGTTTCCTTCTCCGATCCTCTCCTTTCTTTGTCCGTCGAGGATTTAAATCTTCATGAAAAAGGAATTAGGCCTTAGGGGAAGGTAGAGATTGCGTGGTGCTCGCTGTGTTCATCTCGCCGCCTCTTCAGGTACGTCGTCGTGCTTTTACTCTTTGTGTTTCTCTTTACGCCGCTTTATCTCCCGGTTCCGGTCGGAATGACAATTTCTTTGCTCCCTCTTCGTCTGGCTCGAGAGGGGCAATAGAAAAATATGGCGTCTAAGTTACGGGCGGCAGGACGCGGTGTGCTCCCAACAGACTAACCAAGTCTTTTGGTCTGGCGAGCGCTTAGTCAACCTTTAAAAAAGAAGAGTGGTAATCGCATGAAAAACTCTCAACCGCTGTTCGAGCCTCTGGGGTCCTCTAGTTCCGCTTGCGTTATAAGTTATCTCAGTTAAGACATTGGGACGTAACGTACACGAACCATGAGTGACTTTTCTTTTCATCATTTTTTTTTTACCTTCTCGATGAACCTTTCGTAGTCAGCGTGCATGTTCTTTGGGCTTTAGCTTTTTTTTTCCTTTCCCCGGCACCGTTGCGTATTCCCGATAGCGTTTCGTGTTAAAAGCGCAAAAGAGGCGCATGCACTGTTCTATCCGGGGCCTATCGAGTGCTCTCAGAAATGGCGAATACCACCACTTTAACTACTTATTCAATGGTAATGATCGTATGACTGCGATAGCCGCCTATATATCGTCCGCAACGTTTCCCTCAGTCGGCCTAAGTGCCGTAATACTGGTAAGATTGCGGCGCTCTGGTGAACGCAAAATGATTACGATAAGTGGCTGCTTATACTGTAGTGCGTGGCGCAGGCGTTGAGCATGAAACCTGATAACGACACTCCAAGAAAAGGCGCTGAAGATATGACGGGAAAGAATGTCCAGGATTTCATTCGTAATAGCTTCGTGAACATTTAATAAAAAACGGACGAGCAATTTGAACGACACAAATTGCTTCTTAAATCGCGAAAGAAACACGAGAAACTCGGTGCCATAAATTCGAATATATCGGTCTGAAGCATCATGCCAACCAAATTCGAATCGCGCGCACTTTAGTCGCTTATACGGGACTTCTGAGATTGCTTAGTGGAGTGCGCTCGTTCTTCAGTAATTGCAGTGTGGCTTCATTAACGCACAGTAAGATAAGACAATATTGCCTAGTCTTGCGATGCGCGTCGTCGTCGGAGGTCGCTGCGAGTGAGCAGGCTGATAGAGTGAAGTGAAAAACTGGGCAGACTGCATAACGTGCTCTACTCTGTCATAAACGGCACGGCACGATGGGGAGAACGTGAAATAGAATATACCTCTGCTGCTCTATATCCTTTTTTTTTATTCTGCAACATACAAATATAAGGATAATGACAAATTGGAAAAAAAAAATAAATGAACTGTGTTAAGTATTCAAGAAGCAGAATTTAACTAATACCTATCTGGTCTCTGTGGTACATTGATGCGGTTGCCACTTTCCAGTCCTTAACATTATTTGATGGAACCGTCCGTGTGTACTAACGCGGCTGTAATTAAAGAGCCGCGCGATGCTCAGCTGGTACCATCCTCGGAATTTGTTCCAAGTCGATATGCCTTGCCAGTACACTAGCTACAATTCGTAAATTCCGATATGTGCCGTAAATTAATTAGTTCGAAAAAAAAAGCTTAATTAGTAAATCTTTGTCTATAAGTGAATTACGTTTTAGGTTGCCTGTGAAGGTAATTTTGTTCAAAGGTTAGAATTCTGCTGATCTGAAAAATGTGGTGCAGCTGAAAATAAAGGAAAAGAGGACACTATATATACAAAGTGGCGCATTTGATGCCGGGATCCATACGTAGATACGGGGCCCATTCACACGATTCACGATGCAAGGTGTTGATGTGGTAATGGGGCAAGGTCAGTATGTGCATGCCACTTTTATACCCTCCCGCTGCCTCTCCCGCGCTCTTTACGCGTGGGCAGCAGACACCTGGCGCCCCCATGAACACAACGACTGAAAACCGCCAACCGCCGCTGCAGCTGTGTAGGACACCGTTCCAAGGTGGGTGGGTCAATGCGGTAGTCAGTGTAGCACTGGGACTGCCCACAACGTTATCTGTTGTTCAATCGCGGCGTATAGTAATGTTTATTGTGTTGTTGATAAGCGTGAACCGTTTTTTTTTTTATGTTTTAGAATGCGTTTATAGTCTATGTACGATGTCTTTATTTGTAAATTTGACGCTCGAACAACCTCTCTCTAGAAAATCACGCGGGTCAGACTCAGAGGCAGTGAAGTCCTTGTTGCATTCATACTCATACAACGGTCCTATTATGAATGTAGCTCGTACTCGTAAATCTTAAGCTATAATCAACAGCTGGCTCTTCGTGATGCAAGCTTCAACGGTCGACGCAGTGCTTGATATCTATTCCCTCAATACCTCCATACTTTTGATGGGATTTCTTTAGAATTCCGCAGTTGTTATTTAAACTACCTCCGCTTGTCCAGCTTGTGGTTAAGGCTCACTAGATCTTTTCTGTTTCTGAAAGTTCCCCTGTCGGTTGTTTCGCAACCTTCAATAGCAACCTCCTTAGTGGACGACCGTCTAGTCGTCTCAATGCATTGGACATTGGTTGCCTTTGCATGCGACAGTGGTCAGTGTTATTCTCACGGCCGCAGACATCACATGCCGGACTGTCAGCCATTCCGGATAGTGCTGAATAAAAGGCGACTCCCAAACCACAACGGACACATCTGCAGAAGAGACGATTCGCGTCGGTACAGAAAGTGAAAAACACTCCGGAGACCCTGGTTCGATTCCCACCCAGCCCATCTTGCAAGTTGTTTTTTATTCATGAAGTGCCTGCTGGGATTTATCGCTCACGGCCAACGCCGCCGACGCCGACGACACCGGCTTTTCTGCGACACGAGCTCAATCAAATACAGCTGAAAAACAGACACGCTTATGGGGCGCACCGACGATATAAGCGTATGGACGGAGAAGCACTGCTGATTGCCGCGCAAGCCCGCAACAAAAACACCACATCGTTGGCGCACAAATGTACAAAGGTAAGGTTCCGTGAAATTTCAAATGAACGTTCAGTGGCGATGAAACGGTAATTGCGGGAGGAATGCACTGGCATTATACGTGTCCCCTCTCTGAGTTCCCGGGTCCATTATTCAAACCGCGTTCACCATATTGCAAAGTGTTGTTCAGGAGCTCACTCGACAGACCTCCTGATTCTTCGATGAGCGAAATGCGACTGATCGTGGCACGGAGCGGAACACAGTTAGATATGTATACGCCACTGCGTGACTGGCTTCCCACACTCCACACACATCCACTTTTCATCCACTTGGGCACTGCTATTGCTAAAGCATTAAAAGTCTGTTCAAGCAGCACAGCCAGCGTTGTCGGCAGCTTCGTCGGCCGGTTTCGCTCGTTTCGAGACACCCAGCCGGTTGTCCAGTTCCTTCTCTTTTTGCTCGAACGGGCTCGCCAGTTTCCCCGGAGGTACGAAAACAAGGGATGCCTTAAGCCAAAAAAGCATCGTTGTTTGGCAGGAGCGCGGAGTTTATAGCGCTACACACAGCAAGTGCAGCGATGCTCATTACTCGGCGTGTTCGCGGCCCGCGGCCAGGTCAACCGCCGCTGGCCGCCAGTCGGTAAGCAAACATCGGGCGTGCTGAAGAGATCAGCATAAACGCCACTGCCCCGCTGCCACAGGCCACACTTTGTTTCCTTTGGAGCGTTCTTTATTGACGTTTTCATGTTACTGTATCCCGCAGGCTGCATAGCACAGAGCCGCTCTCGCCGTCAGCTTGGTGTAATGAATGAGGTTTAAATTTTAAACCTCCGTGGATGTAATCAAAGCATGGCGTCACAGACGTTCTGCTCGTTCTAACTATAGGACTGTGCACCGTACTGAAGACAGCAGAAGAATATCATGTGTGTGTGTTAGTGCGTGCGTAGTGCATTCATGCGTGCCTGCGTGCGTGTGTGAGCTTGTGTGCACGTGTGTGTGTGTTTCGTAAGTATGCATGCGTGTGCGTTGTCTACAATCTTGCTCTTTGTCTACAAAGTCTTATACGTGGACTTACAGTTCATGGAAACATGCGTGATAATACATAGGCCTCGTTGCTCACATAGATAAACATTCAGCGACTATCCGAAGACCAAGCGAAACGCACATTTTCCGCAGCTACGCTCCCCGGTTATACCGAACGCCAAAACTCCCGACTTTTACGAAGCTGCGCGGCTCCAGGGGCACGGAGTGTGCACTGCAGTCAGTGCACCAGGCAGGTTGCGTCGGCCCGAACAGCTTGGAGACTCGGTGTTTATAACGGCGCCACCGATATAGCCTCGGTCGACAGCCGCGGCGTGGGAGCGACCGAGAGCCAGAGCAGCAGCCAGCGGACGGCCGGCGACGATGCGTCTGGCAAAAGCAGCAGCAACCTGTCTGCGCCTCCCAGCCGGCGTCGCGGGCACGGCGGCCACGCACCGCTTCGGCAGACGCGCAGCGAGGGAACGGCTGCGCTATTTCGAGAGAGCGCGCGCTTTGTGTATACACACGTGCGACGGGCCGCGTCCAAACAAACGTCGGCGGCGCCGCTGGTGCTCGGGAACCCTGTGCCAGCGCTCGCAGCGCGGCCCCGGCGTCTGCAACCGATCGGGCACGATCCCAACGGCGCTTCGTTAGGCCCCGCGACCTGCGAGCGCTGGGGGAGGCCGTTATATTGCTTGTTTGGAACAACGAGACTGTTGGCTGGCTGCAGCGGAGGACGTGTGCACAGGACGACGCTGCTGATTTTGGCACCGAGTGGCGTGGTTATGCCTGCGAGGCAACGAAATGCATATAAACCGCAGCTCGTTCAACTAATAACTATACTCAAAAACTGAGATTTGGGTCAGTTGATAAATAGTCATCGAGGTGCATGTCTTAGGCGCGCAACATGAACACGAGTTAAGGGGACGGAGAACGCCGCTATTCGAAACAGAGGAATTATTAAGAAAGAGAGAGAGAGCGCATAAATAGTTAATTACAAGCATTATGAGGCACATATGCTTGCCAAACCCGGCCCTCTGACTAGCATACTCCTCTAACTCTCGGCGTTATTCTTTTTTTTTTCTTTGTACATATAGTTGGAGAGTGATGGAAGAAGCCTTAGTCCTGCAGTAAACGTTAATTTAGCGTGACGATAAAAAGGAAATAAACAGTTTTGAAAACACCCCACCCGAGTCACGCATGTGCAGACATTCATACGAAAGAAAAAAAAATGAAAGAGGTGCAGAATGCAACGCTGTTCACGCGCTCTTCCAATAGGTTTATTTCTTTAGCGGACGGGTGCAACTAAATAACAGCTGACTTAAACATCCTCATGCTTTTGCTTGGTGGATTGATAATCGCTGATTGTTTCATAGCACTCCGCCGGAACTGCGAAAGTCAGGTAAGACAGCAGTTACGCTTTAGTGCGATCATAAGTGAGATCCAAATTCGAATGGCAAGAACGAAACCAGATTACCTCCACTACACACGTTTATTCTCGCCATGACAGTACAGCTTTCACCATTCTGGTATCACAACCGGGGCGCTTCGAAACGGACACAAGAATGCATTATTAGTGATGATCGGCACGATCTCACCTTACCATGATATAGTGTCGATTACTGACGGCATTCTCTTTTTCGTCAACCTTAATTATCATTTTTGCAATGCGTCGCCTGTACTTGATTATATTGTGACTTACTTCTAATGCTGGGTCTATTATTATTTGCGGCATTCGGCCACCAAACAACGGCAGACCATCATTTTGTAAGGCGTACACCATGATGTCATCCTCATGCGTACTCCGCATGAGGATGACTTCTTTTTGGGCGAGTTGGTGTTTACTTAGCATGATGCTTTTTAGCGCAAGAACACGAAAAAGAAACAGAAAGAGGCAAAAAGAAAGGAAAGACAAACGCTACACTTACAACTGCTTATTCCGAAAACAGAACATCCTATATACACAAACATATACATGCGCAAACGCATAAACCAGGCAAAGAACACCAGTCAGCCGAAGGCATTTTTATCGCGTTTTTTTAAAAAAGCTTAGCAATCTCAAATCCGAATAATAAAGAGAGAGATGCAAATGAGAAAAAGGCAGGGTAGGTTAACCAGAGCTAAAACTTCCGGTTTGTTACCCTGCACTAGGGGAAGAGAAAGGGGAAGACGGAAAGAAAAGCGTGACAAAAATAGAAGCGTGAAAAAAATAAATAAAAAGGGACGGAATGTGATCATTATATTTTTTCTAATGAACATGCCGACGCAGCAGCACGATCTGCACACGAGGAGGGCTTGCAAGGCTCCATTCCATTCTCAAGAACAGACGATGCAATGAAAATTCGTGTGCTTGCAAATGAAGCCATCAGAACTTTATGGAACACACCAAGCTTGAAGCACACACGTCTACACCGACTGGACCCATCCCTTCGACTTCGACCCCCATCTGGACTATCTCGACTCGAGACAGCAGTACTTTGCCGACTGTGGATTGGTGTCGCTTACGCAAGATAATTCGCCTTCCGAGTCGGTATGGACGACAGCGCGGCATGCAGACACTGCGGCGGCGAGGAGACTATCCAACACGTGCTTTGCCACTGTCCTCGATACAGCGCGCACCGGCTGTCACTAGCGACCGCGTTGGCGCGCCTTGACGACAGGCCACTTTCAGAACAGTCAGTCTTGGAATGCCGACATGAACTGTCGTCGCGCCGAAAGTCGGTCAAGGCTTCGCTGACCTTTTTACGTGACAGTGGTCCGACTCATAAAGCGTACCAGTTGTTTGACTCACGCAGGATAGACCAGTGGTTTGGATATGGTAGGCCTCTAGCAGTTCGCGTGCTGTCCTGTTCTTGCTTCGGCCTAGGATGCTGACATTAAAAAAAAAAGTGGACCAAAGTCGGGACAAGGCCTGCAATACGCAGACAAGTGCGCAGTCGTATCCTTCTTTAAAATACTTGCGTTCTCTCTCATTGGGTCGTTGACGCAGAAAGAGAGAGCAAATGATAAAGGAAAGATAGGGAGGTTAACCAGGACTGAGCCCGGTTGGCTACTCTACACTGGGGAAAGGGAAAAGGGGACGGAAAGATTAAGAGAAGAAAAGAAAGTCTACTGGGTATATCGTTCGGTCACTCAGTCCAGATCACAGACGCTGATTCAATCCAGTAGCCTTCAAATCTCGCAGCAGAGCTTTTGTGGCCTTTTGTAGCTGCGATATGCGAGGCCATGGTCCCAAGATCTTCTTCAAAGTGAACGGTGTTCTATCTAGCTGATTGAGAGCTGTGCAGAGGTCATGTCTTTCGTTTTGAAAAGATGGGCAGTAGCACAGTAGACGTTCTATAGTTTCCTCGGCACCGCAGGCATTACAGTCGGCGCTATCAGTAATTCCAATCAAAAACGTATATGCATTGGTGAATGCGACGCCCAAGCGTAAGCGGCACAGCATTGTTTCCTCATTTCGCAGAAGCCCTGGTAACAGCCGCAGTTGCATAGAGGGATCGAGGGAATGCAATCGTTCTTGGGTGAATTCAGGTGTGTGCCACTTCTCTAATGTCATACGGTGTGCTACCTTGCTTAGGTGTTGGGCTGCGTCGGTCCGCGATAAAGGTACAGAAACGAGGGTTGCTCCTTCGTGTGCTTTCCTAGCAGCTTCGTCAGCGAGGTCGTTGCCGGAGATACCGCAATGGGCCAGGCAGCCACTGAAACACGACGTCGTGTCCTTTCGCTATCATACGATGGTGCATTTCTCGTATCTCCGACACTAGTTGTTCACACGACCCGCGACGAAGAGAGGACAGAAGACATTGTAAGGCCGCCTTCGAATCGCGGAATATTTGCCACCGATTAGCGGGTTGGTTGTTAATGTAATCAACGGCACCTCGGAGGGCTACAAGCTCCGATCCGGTCGATGTTGTCATGTGAGAAATCTTGTATCGGACGCTAATTGATCGTGATGGTATAACCACTGCGCCGGTGGAGCTGGTCTGAGAGGAAGAGCCATCCGTATATATGTGGACTCGGTCAAAGTAGAAAGTGTTCAAACAATGCAGAGCTGCTTGCTTCAGGGCCAAGGTAGACAGGTCGGTCTTCTTTCTTATCCCTGGAACCGTGAGACGCACTTGAGGTTGTTGTAAACACCACAAAGCTGAGGTTGAACGTGCTGAGGGTGTGAAGCCCGATGGTAGCAGGCACGATGGATGCTGACCTCGTTGGAGAAGGACGCCTGTGGTCGTCGTTCTGGCAGGCAGGCAAGAGAGCTTGATTGCATGCGTGAAACATGACGAACATGGGCCCTAAGCGTGTCGAAGCTAATGTAAGTCGTGATCGGATGATCTCGAGCCATTATAATGGTTCCTGCTGTTGAGGCGCTCCGCGGAAGTCCTAGGCAAACACGTAGTGCCTGTGCTTGCACGCTCTGTAGTTCTCGAAGATTTGACTTGCATGTTTTAGCAAGCACGGGAGAACTATAACGTAGCAATCCGATAAAAAGTGCTCGATATAACTGTAGCATGGAGCCCACTGACGATCCCCATGTTTTCCCGGCGATAAACTTGAAGACATGAACAATAGGGTCGTTGACGCAGTGCCCAGTTTGCCCAATGTTCCCGTTTCCGGCTCAGTACCCGCTTTGTGCGAAAACGCACGAGCCAGATATCCCTCTAAGGACGATTGTTGGCGAACATGGCACTTGGAAACTCGAGGTTAGCCGATTTTTGTTGAATTGCCTCAAGCAACTCAAAGACGCTGATCCTTTCCTAGTTACGAACTCCGACGATATAATCAGTCTTTTTTTTTTTTTCGTGTCAACCATAACATTGGTTTAGGATTCTCTTGGGATACAGAAGAATTACTTTATTCCGCATCGCGAATTGTTTGTTGACATCAAAGCATGCATCGGTGCACGTGGGGAATCGGTATTTCAAAACGCTATTGGTCTTAGCTCTGACAATTTTCTGGCTTTATTGGAAGATTGTTTCAAAAGTAGTAGTATTATTTTTGACAACCAACTATACTTACAAAAGGAGGGCATCTGCATTAGTTCGTGCCTAGCGCCTCTGCTATGTGACCTATTCCTTTCTGAAATGGATATAACCCTTGACAACAGCTTTAATAACATGCGTCTGATAAATGTATTTAGATGTGTAGACAGTTTTTTAATCCTTTTGGACGAAGAGTGTTCTTCAATTGACAATGATGAAATCCTCACGATGTTTAAATTTTTTTAAGCCTTTCTTAAAATTCACGACAATGGCCTATATTTTACCCTCGAGATTCCGGTTGACAACGTGCTGCAGTTTTCAGATTTATATATGACGTTCTTAAAACATGTTTGTTGGTGCAACTCACCACGCGCCAAAAAGAAGTCATTACCATACGATTCCGCCTACTCGAAAATTATAAAACGAGTGACTGCAACAACCTGCCTGGGGTCTGCGCTTAATAAATCGTGTGATCATAGGATCAAGACGAGTTTTGAAAATCAGGTCGAGCGGCTTTTAAAAGCCGGCTACCCTCGCTCGGTGTTGACGCCAGTGGGGGAAACCTCGCTCCAGAAGCTGAAAGGCAACAAAAAGCCTAAGGTGGGCGATGAAGTCGAGCGTTATGCTAAAAAAAAAAAGGCACAAGTGCTCCCGGCCGTACCTTCACAGGGTTAGCCACAACCTTAAGGAGGTGGCGAACAGGTATGGAGTACCTGTGGTTTTCTCCGCCCCGAACAAGCTGGCCCGTCTCTGCCCCCGAATCACGGGTGGCGCTACGAACGGGTGTACAGTACAGCACGTTAAGCCTTACGTGCATTGCTCCACTGGAGTAGTTTATCTGATTCCTCTCAGCTGTAGCAAGTGCTACATTGGGGAACTAGTGCTCGCCACGAGGTGCTAGGACCGCTCGACTACACGACTAAAATATGCTGGCACCGTACGGTAGGGAGGCCCCGAAGGCTGCACAGCATATTTAATGACAACAGACGCTCACCTGTACTAACGCGTGCTTATGTGCCTTCTATGCGAGCGTTCGTTCAAGTGTTCTATCACTGCTGTGAAAGAAATTACTGACCTTGTCCCAAATTCACGAAGCGAATTTTCTTACGTAAACGGCGTACGGGATTAGCTGTTGCCGTGATGTTTGATCCGGATGTCACGTGGACCGCAGTGCTAAATGGCGAGCGCCTGAGCGTTAACACCTCGTCGCCTGAAATGCTCCTACGTTACACTATTCGCGCGAATACGGGCGTTGATTGCTAAACGTTTGTGGCGAACACCCCGTTCTAATGAGATTAAGACCAAAGCGGGAAAATATACCTTACACGCCCTGCAGATATCTGCACCAACGTTACCGCCTTCTCACCAGCCACTTTTCATTCGGTTAGGGGACTAAATGTGCTCTTGACGCGAATGATTCTTCAAGTGAGTCGCCCGTATCAAAGGTCGCGATGACCATACGCAACGCGGTCAATCTGTAACAGACGCCGACTCTTCAGACAAGTAAACACTGCCGACTTGTCCAGCAAGCCGCCCCCGGACAATTTCACGGTGACACGTCACCCAACCAGGCAGAGTGAGACAGAGAAGCGAACAAGTGCGCGCGCGCAGGAAACCCCGTCGTATACGATCAGGTGCGCGCTGGTCCCGTTTACGTTTGGAGCATGTCCACAATAATGTACGCTCTCGCCGCGTTAGCGTCTCGTGCGCGCTTCCGAAGTAAAATGAGAACGCACGAATGCGGCGCCAGCCGCGAGCCGAAATCAAAGCGCAAATTTCCATCCGGAAATTCCGCCGGGTACCGCCGTGCACGCGAAAACTGCCGCCGCCTACCGTGGCGATAACGCGGAAAGAGATGCCACTGGTTGCGGTGGCTGCCCGCAAATGGCACCGCGCGGTCGGCCGAGCCCGATGACACGAGTATAGCGACAGCGCCAAAGCTCCGCGGGTACGACTTCTTGGTAAGCGAAGCTAGCGTGCCGGCATGCAGACACTTTCTTTCTTTCTTTCTTTCTTTCTTTCTTTCTTTCTTTCTTTCTTTCTTTCTTTCTTTCTTTCTTTCTTTCTTTCTTTCTTTCCAAGGCACTACAGCCACTAAACGAACGTCTGGCTCATCTAGAAAGGGCGGTCCCTTACGGCTCCAACAGGCCGCCACGCTGCGTGCGCGCGCGTTCTCGGTCAAACGAACGAACTGACTAACGAATGAATGAACCAAGAGCGAAACTCCGTGTCGTGCGCTCGCCGGCCCATTTGTTGAGCATCGATCGGCCCAGCAGACTGCGCGTCGTGTAGGTCCAGCTGCTCGGGCGGCGGTGAGCGCGCGCTTTCGGCGCCGCACGTGGGGGGGGGGGGGGGGGTAGGAACAAGATGAGGCGGTACAGATATAGCTGCACGTGCCTCAAACGCAAACGAGCCATTTCCTCGAGGCGTGCGCCCAGCCACTCCCCGCCCGTTATCGTTCCGCCAGGCTCTGCACACAGCGGCGCGGACACGGGCAGGACCGACCACCGCAAACAGAACGAAGACGAACGAACGAGAGAGAATAAAGTCCTCTCTAATTGGAATCCGCCCCGTTTTGCGCAAATCACGTCGCCGCGGACCCCGGCTCCTTCGCCCGCGCTGCAGGTCCTGCGCGCCTGCAGAAAGGGACCAAAAGCTTATGGCACGCCACCCGGACTGCGCGACGCACCCGCCGAGCCGCGCCTCCCGTTCTTCTAAGCCGAAACTCTCCTTTAGATGCTGCTCTTTCTGCTACGTAATGTCAGACCCCACCCCGCTAGTTTAGCTTGATCGTTGCTTCACACACACGCACACACTTCGTCGACGCATGTATATAGTATAGAGAGGAAAGATGCGTCACGATATCGGGCGTTAATTGTGTCGTAGCCTGGATCGGGCTTGGTTTTCTTCTACATTGTTTCTTTGTCGCTTCAATTTGCGTGGCCGCCGTTTGGAGCTTGAATACGTGCTGCTCTCTTAGCTCCTTATTTCTAACTCACTGCCGCTCTTTCCTTTGCCCGAAGGCGACGCTTAGCGACGGGCCGGGCAGGGGACCACATTATATGCAAAGGAGTTTGAAACCTCGGCTCAACGTGAAGGAGACGGGGGGCGGGTTGTTTAGCTTTATTCCATCATCCTGGAAAACAGTGCATTGCCTTTGGTGAGGATCATACGAGTGGGGCGATTCTCAGTCGAAACACCACGTGATAAGGGCTCGTGTTGACGCCGCTTATCACGATGCGATAGGCAAGGACTTTGACATGGCGCTTGACGGCTGGTGGGCGGCATTCCGAACGGTCACTTGTGCCCCACTGGGCTCTCTAGCCAAGTATAACTTCGTTATGAGCAGAATTAGCGTGAACGGACTACGAGGATGACTAGGACAGGCACGTATACACAAACGGAACGGGGAGGCAGCAAGAATTTGAAATGCTCAAGATTGGTACTTTAGCGAGGCGTCAGTTCTCCTAGCTGCTTCAGAAGGAAAAAGAATTCCGGCGTCTCAATGCTCGAGGCAACGCGGTAATCATAAGCTGCGTTTGCATTCGTGATCCCCTCTTCTACAGTGAAGCTGTTAGTGCGACTAGAAACGCTCGAACAACGTCATATTTCTGTTTTCGCGTTTCTTTTTTTGTTTGTGTGTGTGTGGATATGTGGGAAATATTAGAGGCGATATGCAGGCAAATGTTCAGGTGCGTGTGTGCGTGTGTGTGTGTGTGTGTGTGTGTGTGTGTGTGTGTGTGTGTGTGTGTGTGTGTGTGTGTGTGTGTGTGTGTGTGTGTGTGTGTGTGTGTGTGTGTGTGTGTGTGTGTGTGTGTGTGTGTGTGTGTGTGTGTGTGTGTGTGTGTGTGTGTGTGTGTGTGTTAAGTAACGGTCACATTAAAATTGTTAAACTCCCATATTTGGCCTGTTTAGAGGTGCCATATGAAACCCTTGCACAGTTTCCCCGCCTCCGTGGGAGTGCCAAAGACGGCAGTGATTGCATATATAAAGGAAATGGGGGCCACATATTGCGGGTGACGTGCACCAACAGTTTCGTGCTTTGAAAAATAGATTACAGAATACCCTTTTCCGCCCGATTTTCATGCCTTATACGAGGTGCGTAGTTATGTTTTTTCCGGTCTCCTTGGTGAACTATGTGAGGCATGATGTTTATTTTTCGTCGAAGTAGGAAGCCTATTGTAGCTGACGAAAGATGAATGTTTAATGTGCGGAGTTAATTACAGATTTTTAGAAAGATGGCATATTCAAGCGTTCCAGAGTGTCACACTGCCGTTATCCGGAGTGTTTCGCAGAGTCTTAAAACAACTATAGCGGACCCCAAATTCAAATGCGTTGAACATGAAGGGCATGATGTGTGACGAAACCTTCACATTCCTGACTTAATTAGAAGCATTGAACCCTGGTTTATTTTTTTTTATTTTTTTGTTTCTGTGGATTATACGAGGCTGATAGTTGGTTTCGCCAGTTTCCTCCTTGACTTAAACGAGGCATCTTGTTTACGTTCAGCAAAAAATAAGGGGCACGTTATGACAAATGCGTAGGGCAAAGTTTAAAGCGTGCGGGCTAATTGTGGCTTTCGCAATAAATTACGTGAGCAAGTGGCCTGGAGCTTTCTGAGCGTCTTTTAGGAGCTGTGCAAAATTTAGCTGTTGCCCTGGCAGCGACAAATGCTACAGAGAACTAACCTAAAGTAAAAAGGGGGGGGGGGGATGCAATGCTATGGAAGATCTGTGTGTGAAGTTAAATGCAAGTGCATTAAGCACAGCCTTTTACAAAAAAAAACGAGTGTTCGAAAGTGTCATAGGGGCGCTATCCGCTTTGTTTCACAATGTCTCCCATTGGAGTCAATGTTCTCGCGAAGCAAAGTGTGTGCGGATGAATTAGTGCCTTTTAAGAAAAAAAAAAGGAGTGCCTTAACTTGTGTTCGAAAGGGTTACATGCGGGCGAGGTTTCGAACGACCTAGTCATATGCACGCAACGTTATAAAGTACGTGGTTTAATTAATGGCAGCTGAAATTCTTCATTCAACTGCTCGAAAGAAACCGCTTCGCTGGAGATCTGGTTGTGTTTCTGCAAGGTCTGCGCAAGTCTGCTGTCTTATTTCCCCCACTTTTTTTCATATCTTTTGGCAGCGCCCGCGTATAAAGTCCTATCATTTCGCTCAATAAAATCTTGTCAGAAGCTAGCTGTTGCCCGTGTATGTCCTGGTCGTCTCCAGCTTTCTTTCACACATCAGTTGTTCTCGTCAGGAATTTACCCGCGAGCCCCCTCCCAAGCCTTGATCGTTCCAAGTATCTTCAGTTACAGACATCGCAAAGTGCGAAGAGGCAACCGCCTATCCCTCTTCTCTGGCTCCACCCTAATCTCATGCTTCCGAAGTCATTGAGCAATGGACACTCTACAGCTGAACCTCGCAGACTTCACGGTAATCTCTATAGCGGTCTTAGTTACGTATACTCGCTCTCGCAGCGCTATGTTAGTGAACGAAGCACCTACAGACTAAGGCGGAGAAGACACAAGCACAAACTTTTCCAAGATATCGAGAACCCGTATTCACACACAAAGAAAAAATAGTTCTTGCGCAAGAACCGTTCGTAATAGCAGATGCCAGTTAATCGCGATGTTGGAGATATTGTTAGCAAAGCCGGCCGTCCAACAACCTATGTCAATTCCTGTTCTTCACCGTCATCATCACCACCAGGCGATAACATGCAGGAAGAAGCGGATTCAGAGAAAGAATCGGAAGACCAGTGGGAAGCTCTGCTGGTGACGCAAGACCCTGACAACCAGCTACGCAGGGCTCGGGCGGCGGCAGCGAGCCATGCCCACCTGGACTGAAGAGGCCACCCATCTTTGGGCTCAAGAAGCCTGCATGGTCTAGCAATAATGTCTCTCTCTCTCTCTCTCTCTCTCTCTCTCTCTCTCTCTCTCTCTCTCTCTCTCTCTCTCTCTCTCTCTCTCTCTCTCTCTCTCTCAGTACTTCTCGCCTTCGCCAGACTGCGCGCAGTCTACTTCGTTCTTCTCTAGTTAATTCCCTTCCTGTCTTTATTCCTTTTCTCCGGGGCAGACTGGAGCACCATTTACATCTCTGGTTGACTTCCTTCTAATTCCCTCTTCTACGCCTCTCTCTCTCTCTCTCTCTCTCTCTCTCAGTCTTTAGTTAAAGTTTGTATTTCCCTCGTGACGTGCCACATGGCTGTGCAATTAAAACAAAAAAACGACCGTCAACATTTACTTACTGAGTGACGAAGCGCACCACTCTTGCCGCATGATAGGCCAAGCATTAGCAAGCATTTGTGGCATTTATTTCTATGTTTACATATCTCGCGCTAAAGGACCAAGACTCTTTTGTTGGCACATAGACTAATGACAGGTAAATTCGTGTCATCACCACCGCTTGTAGGAAACGTAAACACACGAGGAGAGAATAAAGAACAGGACTGTAAGGGCGCGATATTAGTGGCACGAGCATTGAGTGACGCTCTTGTTTCTTGTGCAGCACTTTCGGTTCACCTCCTGAGACAACCGGGGACGAAAAATAAATTTTAGGAATATAGAAAGAAGTAGTACGGTAGAAAATTCGTGGGTTTTATTTTAGATATGATATCAGAGCATAAGTTTCGTTACAAGTTTAGTTACTGAAGCGTCTGGAATAAATAGAATTAATTAGAAATCACTGATTACATCACACCAATGCACAGAATCGTAGACTTTAAGAGACCCGCCACGTGCGCACAACTTTGGCGAAATTCCTGGAAACCAAGGAAGTAGAAAGCGGAAGCAGTGACGTCCCTAATGACGTCGCACACAAGAAGGTGGCATGATATTTAACCGGCTAATTAATGGAAAACAGTTGCCTGGCATAAACTGAACATCTGCCTAGCAGCGCGGATGTGACTTCACACCTTCCTCTCTTACGTCACGTCAGCACCGGAGAGGGCGCGTACGGTGCGTTTCGTGCGCCGCTCGCTAGGGGGCTGCGCCCCGCCAGATGGCACGCGCTGCGCTTCCACCTCGCACTCCCTCGGTCCTCACTCGCATATCGTGTCAGTGGAAAGACGTTTGATCGCTTGACCTAATGAACACCAACGCCGAGGTGTGAGTGCCACTAAGAGACAGTCAAGTCAAAGATTAGGGTGGGCTGCCATTTTTCCTATAGCGCTGAAAATATCATGAGTGTCTAGCTTCCGACAATAGTCCAGCTGTCAGCTTTAAATACTGACTCTTTACGAATGTGTGACAAGATAAGGACGTCGAAAAAAAATATTTAGTTGCTTATTATCATCGATTACGTTATACATGTTCATCTTCACAGGTAGCGCACGTTTACTCTTGGTTCCGTAAGCGTTGTTGTAAACGCCACGCTTCTTTCAATGCCGTGTGGCCTGTCCCACCCATTGACTCGCACACCGGATCACCTTCTTCATTTCCTGCACGCGCGCACCGTTCTCAAAGTACCATGTCAACGTCATTTAGGAGTGCATCTTCGCATTGTCCGCTCCTTATTCTTCTTTTTCCTCCTTTTCCCAGTCCCGGGTGAATACCAAGTACGAACGTCAGGACAAAAAGTGCCCGCGGAATATGACATAGCTCCGAGGCATTTTTAGTTCTTCTATTCCGATCGCGGTTGGCCATTCAGGAACCCTTTGTTCGGCGGCGCCTGGTCTTGTTCTTTCATCCTTTCGTTTCCGCACCGCCCCGTTTAATCACCGCACCCATCTTTTGTTCTCTGTCGCTGACATTTTGGGCCCTCCCATTCCTGTGACCAGCTCCGGTCATTGATCTCCAGTGGACGGACACACCCGTGCCATGGCTCGCCTTTGCTTCTTCTTTGTTACATCGCATCAGACTGAAAAAAAAAGGAGAGACGTTGTAAAGATATTGCTGGTTCCCCGATTAGACTTCTCCTCCACCTGCTTTATTTCGCCCGCGCTTTGCCTTAGTTCCTGCCAGAGTGACGCAGTATTCGGGTGTCTTGCTGAGAGAGCCGTGCAATCTGATCAATCAGGAAAGGAGCCTTATCTACAAGACGAAGTTTCAGAATTGCGAGGAGCCCAAGATAGAAACTAAGATGTCGCCTTCTGCTTGTAATGAAGCTCGGATCGAACCTCTCAAGTCCTCTTTTTCTTCTCGCTGATTGTAATTCAATCGTGTCTTTTCGAACCGTGATAACAACTTTGATAATCTTATTTACAACAATAGCGTATGAACCAGCTGAGCTCCCAGCTCTGCTGAAATGAGTGCTGCCTTGTTTTCTCTTTAACAACAGTTCGGCCAGTGTTAGTTACTCCCATTCAATCCCCACCTCTCGCTTGATTTTAATCTTTTCTTTTTTTGCGTGTGTCAAAGTTTAACGTCCCCTCGAAGACGCATACGTTAGAATAACTGAATTATGCTAATACATACGGGGCCAAGGAAGGGGAAGCCGCACAAGTGCTTGTTTGTTCAGCGCTTCACTTACATATTTCGTCATGCGACAACGAGCACAAACTACTTTTCTCGTCATCTGTTCAATCTTCCTAAAAACGCGCTAGTGTGTTTTCAGAGTTCAGGTACGAAGCGAGTAGTTGTTCATTGTCAGGCCCCCGCGAAGCTTGACACCTTGTCCCGCGTAAGCGCATCAATACAGTGACAAAAAAGAGAGAAAACTCAGTGCTCTTCCACTCTGTGAAGAAGGATTGCCAGCGAAGCTGTGTATGCGGGTACCTTAATGGCGAACTGCACCTCCGCCGCGGGTCGGCCCGGCATTTCACTATCTTCGGGATCGCCAGACGTATGGGGAGTGCTTAACGCCTGCTTCACATCCGCCGCGGGTCGGCCCGGCATTACACAATATTTGGGATTTTTTTCTGCACGCGGACACAACAGTGGGGCAAGTAGCCCTTAAGATCTTCGTTGAAAAAATAATACAGCACAGACTTACGCAACCTTTAGCCGGCAAATACCAAAAGGGCAGCGTCAGACGTAAATTTCAAACCCGACTTTTCACAGTTCGGGTGTCACGTACTATCCGCATCCTCGATGCCTGTGCATCTCACCCTTCGGCGGTAATTCAACGTGCGCTTTGGTCTCCTGACCTCTTCTAGTCATTAGCGATCATCAGGCGTACCGGCGGCATGTTTACATCACTCAGAGCCATATTTCATGGCCTTCGTTTTTGTGGTGTGGTGGTCGTCATATGGTGGGATCGTATAATGGTGGATCATTGATCACCCCAAACCATGGTACATAGCTCAGTATAAAAAATAAGAAAAAGTTGACATTGTGTAACAGAGGTCAATAAGTTTCGCCGTTTGAGTTACGCGTTGTTGTACATTTGGTCAAGCGCTGACTAATTCCACAGAATTGACTACAACTTTTCGCCATGTTACTGCGTGAATCGCGGAACTATGTGGCATGAAATTTTCTCTTCGCTGATCGAACCGATTAGAAAGAACACCCAAATTTTCAATAAAGATGTAACAGTGGCTCAACATATCTGCCTAAAATAAAATTACAGCACGTCAATCAATTGCCGAAGGAAAAAAAGAACCTTGGCTTTGAATCTACGTGTTACTTAATAGTAATCGCCTGCGAAAAACAAATTCCTTTTTTTTTCTCGCGTCTTACTCGCAGGTATAACATGCAGTCAGTAGGAAGCTTAAATGACACCGTTGATATTTTTGGGCCATTCAAGCGCATCTTTTCAATAATTAGGGCTCCCGTCAATGGTTCCAGTAAGGCGCTCCCCATTCATCGAATCAACGCGCGTGCACACTTACACACACATTTACACACACACACACACACACACACACACACACACACACACACACACACACACACACACACACACATACACACTACTTGACCAGTTCTATTTCATTATATTGTTTATTTCTTAATTTACTTCATTAATTTTTTTAATCTACTAGAATTACAAGACGGTACCGCACACCCTATTCGCGCACTGGTCAGACACAAGCACACGCGCACGATTTATTACCAAATATATATATATATATATATATATATAATCATATCGTAAGAAGCCAGCAAACACTGACACCAAGGACAACATAGGGGAAATTACTTGTGCTTAATAAATGAAATAAAGAAACGATAGATTAATGGAAATAGTAGAACCCTGGGAGCTAGGACACATAAATACCCAAGAAAGTGGATGGGAAAACGGCGCCGCGGTAGCTCGATTGGTAGAGCATCGCACGCGAAATGCAAAGGTTGTGGGTTCGGTTCCCACCTGCGGCAAGTTGTTTTTTCATCCATTTAATAAATCGCCTGCGAAAAACAAATTCCTTTTTTTTTTTTTCTCGCGTCTTACTCGCAGGTATAACATGCAGTCAGTGGGAAGCTTAAATGACACCGTTGATATTTAGGCCATTCAAGATACGATAGATTAATTTCCATTAATCTATCGTTTCTTTATTTCACTTATTAAGCACAAGTAATTTCCCCTATGTTGTCTTGGTGTCAGTGTTTGTTGGCTTCTTATGATATGACTAATAAAAATCGGGCCCCTCGGTTAACCCCCTTTCTTCTCGTTCATATATATATATATATATATATATATATATATATATATATATATATATATATATAATATGGCGAGCGTACCCCAGACAAATAAAGCGAACCATTGAAGCTGTCTTCTCCGCGCAGCATTCGCTAGTGCGGGAAAGCCACTTTCGACGAACGCTTTTCGGAAGCCCCACCCGAGATTCATCGCTCTGAACAATGGCGCTCACGCTGACCTCACCATTGGTAAATCGGGAAAATGCGCTCGCCATTCAAGTTTCCTTTTCCTTTCTTTCTTTTTTCTTACATTCATTTTCTTTTTGTGCGCGTGCGGTTCGTCAGCATGTGTCACCAAATACCTCCCTTTTCTTGGGTTCGGAACGGGTCTAGAAGTGAAGCCACCTCCGATAGGCGAGCTGCACACAACTGCCCCTCCTGAAGACAGTCAGTTATGCAGAGACTGTCGTCGTATAGAATTGGGTGGTAGTCGTAGCAGTCATTGTTTCGATTGGGGTCTTGTCTCAGCCGGGTTAAAGGCGTAGCTCGTCTATAACTGATTGGCGAACAAGAGCAGCCTCTGCCTGGAGCCACTCCTCCACCCTCGCTTGTTTTCTAACTCTTGCATATATTAACGTTTCCGTGACTGTTCTAAGATCCCGACCCGAATGCATTGCTACGTTACCGGCATCCTGCTCGCCCTCTAGTGCACTGAACGCAAATTACATAAACGACGAACAAAACAAGAAGTTCTCGCGACTCTTCCTCTACTCCTTGTGTGAACGAGCGCTCGTGTATAGGGCCTGTCAGCGATCAGCAATGCGTTTCTGGTCCTTTTCCGTATACCGGTTTCCATCCGCACGGAGACCGAATCAATTTCATTCCGTCAGAGCGACAGTATATAGAGACGTTCGAACTAATGCAGCAGCAGCTGCCGATGCCAACCTACTGCGCGTTGCGCAAGGTTGCCAAAGTGATCAATCGCTTTCCCACCTTTATCCGCCTCGCGATCAGATACCGTAAAGCCAAAGTGACTGCGATGTGGTCATATCAAGCAATATGCCGAATGGTGTACAGCAGTCTTCAATATAAATTGTAGTGCTCGCTTCTCTTTGTCTTCTTTCTTTTCGTCTTTACTAGCATTTAAATCACCTCTTACACAGAACAGACGTCAAGACCTAATTTTGTCGCAGCACAACGCATAGATGGGGTATATTTTTAATAAAGGTCGAGCTCAATATGGATCTACTGTATTCTGACGTCAGGAATGGCCTTCATCAGACAGTAATCCAGGGCAATATCTATCGCCGCACATTTTTCTCTGACGTGAAATTTCCATTAGGCAATTTACATTGCGTCTCTCGCAATACCTTCCTCGTAGTCGATTAAACTAGCGGGAGATACTGTACGAAGCCGCTTTTTTTTTTTTTTTACGTGAGTAAATAACTGACCGCGTAGCCCGCGAACGTCAAATCTCCCTGTAGATCTTTCTTGCGTGCGCCGAAATTGGCTGCAACGCTAGCTTTATTGACCATATATACCTCGCATTATTGCTAAATTAGATCGCCTCGTACATCTGGGGTATCTCACGTGCGTGTCGAAACACCGTCGCCATAAGGGGAGTTTGCTGCGTGGTAAACAGCTTAGCCGCCTTTTTTATTATTCTTATTATTCACTGAAACTTCTCCCTTGTCCTTTCATCTTATCGGTGGTGGCGGCTTCGATCCGTTTCTTACGACACAACGCAAAGACCGTGCGCCTCCATATAGGCCTGCCACATCTGTTTTGCGCAAGCATGGTAGCGTGTACTTCAGCGCGCAAATACACACACACACACACACACACACACACACACACACACATATATATATATATATATATATATATATATATATATATATATATATATATATATATATATATATATATATATATATATATATATATATATATATATATATAAATTGCGTGAGGAGGCGTTCTAAGTGCCAACAGGAGATGTAAGTAGTCATGTTTCACCACGTGTTTGAAAGCACCGCTTCGAGAGGTGGATTGCCACAGAACAAGCGCCACAGATTATATGCGGGAACACGCGAGATGGTAATTCAGACAGACGACAGGAGACGCTCTTGTTATCGAAGCACGGTGCGCAAAGCAGTCCTGCGAAAACGAGTAAAAAGCTCCAAAACGGAAAGGACAGCAGTCAGCATGCCGGCCAGCCTCTAAGCTGTGGCGGCACCACATCGCTGGTCATTAAAACATAGTTGGAAAAGATGTGTACACTCGATTACACCGTGTCGTCTGTATGCGACAGGTAACGAGGGGGGGGGGGGGGGGGCAACAAAGAAGGTGCATTGAGCGTATCGCTTCGCGTACGAATTTCACGCCTCTACAATGTCACCTCTTGGCAGCCGCACTGCGAAAGAAAGACCCTTTCTTGCGCCCAGCCATGCAGACAGGATCAGTGCCTGAACTGTGGAGAGATGCGCTTGCAATGAGACCGTGCAGGTGCGCGATCAGAATGGGTGCATTGACTCTACAACGCTCCTCAATTCAGTATCTAAGCCGAGCTGCGCCATAATGCATTCCTAGCCAAGCTCCAAACATCCCGTGCTCCGATCCTTTGTAAAAGATGCAAAGCTTACATATTTGAGTTGACGTCGGCAAGGCCACGCTCAGTAACGGTGCATTCTCTTTTTTCCCATTCTCCCAGCGTCTGCAGGAATCCGCTCGAGTGAGTTCATCTCGTGGGTTCAACGGGAAGAGGAAAGACGATGCAATCCGGCAAGCGCGCACTGTTCGAAAATTGAGCGATTGAACGTTCTTCGAGAAAGACGCAAGAAATAACTAAAACAGGCCGCTACGGGAGACAGAAGGATTCCGCCTAGACGCACTGCACACGGTAGCAGTGCAATATCGTCTGGCAAAGACAACACAGGCAGGCGGAGCTGAGCGCAAAAAGACAGACGAGAACAAGGAGCGATGGGAGGAAACCGAGGGACGGAGAGAAGACGAACGTGTGCGTGAGCGGACGCGGGCTGACGGAGCAGACGTGTGGCTACATACGTGTGGCTGTGCTTTGGACTACTATGTGGGCGCTGGCTTCTGGAAAGACAAGGCGCCCGCGCACGTGCCGTGTAGGGTGCAATTTAATAAAGCGCCGCCCGCTCGCACTGCGATTGCGAGCGTCGCTTCACTCGCATCGTTTTGCCTGCGCTCTGCCGAGCTCGCCGCTTGTTTCGCTCGCGGCGCGGGGGTGCGCCAGCCGGCGGCTCGAAGCAACAGCGACCGGATGCCTTCGTAGGTATTGCATGGTATTCCTTTCGGCCACGGCGCCACTATATGGGGACGCAACTTTCCTTTGAATGCCTTGGTTTGCGGCGCAGAAAAAGGAAGGAAGGAAAAAGCGGAGAAGGAAGGCAGGGAGGTTAACCAGTTTAGCCTAACCGGTTTGCTACCCTACACATGGGAGCGGGATGGGGGGGATGAAAGATGGGAGGAGAGAGAGAGTACATAACACAGCAAGAGTGATGGCGCAGAAAAGGAAATATATTAAGCTTATAGTGCTGAATATAAATGTAAGCGTCTGTCAACCAAAAAAGAAAGAAATCTCATAAGTCAGTTTATTACGGAGTGTAAAGCATAAAGCAATATTAGTTTAAGAGGTGCGCTGCCAGGTTTGACGAGCCTTCTACGTGTGGCCCTGTGTTACTGCTGTTAATTTTTATATTTTTTTCGTGCG